>NW_027514889.1:300000-600000 GCF_048772815.1 Callospermophilus lateralis
CATCAGGTGTTATCCCTAGAACCCCGCTGGAAAGGAACATACCAGGTGCTACTTATAACACCTACAGGCATAAAAGTAGACAGAATCACTTTTTGGATCCATGCCTCTCATCTCAAGCCTTCGCTGTATCCAGACTCTGGTTGGAAACTGGAAAAAACTGGTAACCATTTCAAATTGCGTATTCGCTATGTGGACAAGACTATAGACTCTCCCCTTGGCCACCAGTACTCCTAACCCTCATCAGCCTGTTCAGCAGTGAAGGCTGATCTGAAATCCTACTAGACAAGAAGTATGGTCTATCTCGCATACAGCCCCCTTAGGGACCTGGTGGCTATCTCTCCACCCAGACATTTTTCAGCTTGGTATAGGTCTTTCCTATTGAGATAACCCCAATGAAGAGGATCCCACTAAAGTTCCATTAAATCCCTTCCATACCATAGATTATTGAAACAAACATTATGGATGCACGGAAACGCGAGCCAGATTCAGGTTGGTTAGCCTAGATTACTATATATGCCCGACGGACTATCAAAGCCACAAACAGCCATGGCTGTGTGGGGGGAAAGCCAACTTCTTGTGTAATTCATGGGGATGTGAGCATACCGGGGCTGCCTGGTGGAACCGAAACTCCTCATCAAATTCAGTACACAGCATTGGCCATATAACCAATTAGACAACCAAAAACTATGGCCCCCAGAGGGTTCTCTAGATCCTCAAATTCTGCGTGACATTTTTAACGTCGGCAAGTGCTCAAAAGGGGAAAATTCCCCTATGTGGAATCCTTTTCCCTCCTTCACTCACATCCTGTACTATGCTTCTCCAATAGTTCCTCACCCTCAGCCTTCTGCTCTAGACTCTCTGCTGTCACTCCCACCTCAGCAACCTGATTTCTTCCCTCCAATTACTACATCAAAAACTCAAACCTCTGCCAGTTCTCAGACCATTGCCCCCTTGCTGAGGTAGCAGGTACCGAGGTACCCCTCCACTCACTCACTCCTCTCTTTTTCTGTCTGTGCCTGCACTAGGTCCCACCAAGTCCTCTAAGAAGCTAAACCAAAGCTCAAACCAGCTGAGAAGAGCCCTCAGACCCCTATCCAAGATGTAATAAAAATAGCCTTTAAAGTTGCTTTGTCATCACTGAAAACAGGTTACTAAGAATTTAAAGTCCCTCACAGGCTTTTTGGAATACTCACTCCCATCTTCACCTCTGCTCTACCTGTTCTACTGCTCAAGTTTTGTTCTAGGAAAATCCCAAACCCCTTTTCCATTATTCTTTTACATCTCATCTTCCTCATTCTCAGATCCACGGAGCTGCTCTCAGCCTCGCCTTCCCCGTCTTCCCCCTCTGTACCAGGTCCATAGATATGTCTTAAATAACCTTCTCCAGAAGTCTTCACCGAGGCTTACATTAGGTCTTTCAGCAAAAGAGTCCCTCTGAAAGAGTTCAATGTAGATGAACTTCCACTTTTCGTGTTGCCCTGTTCTACTTGGCCACTCGCTGAAAAAATCACCACCCCTAAGCTTGACACCGCCTTACTAGATTTTCACAAAATATGTGAACAAGGCCTCTGGCCTTGAGCTGGGGATTCACAGAGATGGCTAGTTTTCCAAGATAAAAAAGTTACCAATTGGGCTTCATGGTGACAGCTTTCAGGGAGAAAAAAAGAGACAAAAAAGCTCTCCCTTTCCAAGGTGTCTTTGAAAAGTTAACTTGCCCAGAACAGAGGAACAAAAACAAAAACAAAAACTGATTTCTGTGAATTTCTACAGACTGTGAACTTCTGAGCCACTTCCCTTACATGTTGGGTACAAATTCTAAAACTACCGAAACTTGGGCTTCAGGGGATTAATTGATTACAACAGAAGCAATGCCCTCTAAATCCGGATGCAACCAAATAAGACTGTTTTCCTGTGTTTGGTGCTATCTTAGGTCCCTTTCCTTGTCCGTCCCTACAACAGTATAATTCTATACACTTTAACATTATTTATGTTTTCATTAAATGGTCAATATATGTGATTAATTATGTAATGATGCAGATGTTTTCCAGAGTTCTCTATCATGACTTAGGTTCATTTAAAGATCAACTAGGGGGGCATACAACCCGGTTCCACTGGGAACCTGTATCCCTCACTTTAGCCATCCTATTAGAAATAATAGTTGCTGAAGGGGTGGGCTAGTCCATGAGACACAACAAAGACACAATTAGAAGCAGAAATATGCCAAAGTTTAAAGACATTAAAAACCGACATCACAGCTTTACAGGAATTTTAACCTCTCTCTTTCTGAAGTTGTTTTACAAAGCAGGCGAGTGTTGGACCTCCTCTTTATGAGAGTAAGGTGCCTTTTTGCTTGCATTGAGGGAAGAATGTTGTTTTTATGCCGACAATACTGGAGTTGTAAAAGAATCTATGAGTAAATTAAGAAAACGACTTGAAGAGCGTCAAAGAGAGACAGAGGCCCCAAAAGGGAGCTTTGAGTCTTGGTTCACATAGTGACCTGATTAACTACGCTTTTATCTGCCATGGCCGGTCCATTAAAAATCCTCATATTATTGCTAACGTTAGGACCCTGTTTGCTCAACCGTGTAGTTTCCTTTCTAAACCAAATCGAACCTGTTATTAATCCTAACCATACACTGTTCTCTCAATCTAATTTTACAGAAGAGCAGGGACAGAATTGGTATTAAAATACAGAATTATAGAGGATCTTCCACCTGCTGAAAACCTCAAAGGTCCACGCAGAAATGATCCCTGGAGAAGATGTAGGCAAGTACGAAGGACCTGAGAGAGCAAAAGTCTTCCAATGCAAACAACCTGCTCAGGATGAAGGGATGTGTCTGAATCAGCCACTCTCTTCTTAATGTAGAGAAGGTGTACCAAAGCAGGCATGTGTTGAGAGCTGCTCCTGCATGCCTATGGTTGACATACCACTCTGACCTGTGAAAGTGTCACAGGAAGTAGGAGCAGCATCCTTCTCATGGTGACCTTGGAAGCAACTGTTAAGACAAAGTTGTTGCCAAGGCAGTGACCTCATTCAGTTCCAAAAGGAAGTGACCACACCTAACTTCCTTGGTGATGGAACTCTCTGAACTTGGAATCCAGGAAGCCAGGCACCCAGAGCCAGTCCCAGTCCCAGTCCCAGTGGTCAAACTTATTTTGATTTACCAAGGACAGACTCAGTCTTTCTTGGGACCTACTGATGTAAGGATGGCCAAATGCAAGGAAAGCTATGAAGAGGGGCCTTTCCTGAGAAAGCAGGCAGTGGCTCACCGCTGGCTCCTGACAACTTCACAGAGTTGGCCAAAAAGACCAGATCTGAGACAGAACAGGCTATTTCCAGGGAACATAGTAAGGCCCACCAGTCAGAGGACACTCCGGATAGTCACAGACCTACTTGGGGAAAGGAGCTGCCTTTGTTGTGTGGGTGTGGGTTTGTGGTTTTGTCTTATGTTCTGAGAATAGGTATGAAAGGCAGTTTGTTTTGTTTGGAGTGAACTGTTTCTTGTAAGTCGTTTGACAAGGCGAGAATTTCTATGTCTGTGTATCCCACTGTGTCCGTGGTTGTAGACATTAGAAAAGAGAATGCATCAATGAATATGTCCTGTCTAGTAGAAAGCTTCACAGCATTCATCCTGCCCTATTTATGAATGGACTGCAGCTTGCCTTATTGATGTGCAACACCTGCTATCTTCCTTAGTTCCTGTTTTATTCCTGAATTCTGGCCACTCTCCAGAATAGGTTCATGGTTTTCTGTTTAAGATATGTACAACCTCGAAGCTCTGTGACATGACCATGTACTGAAGGGAATGGTGAGCATCTCAGAAAACTCAGATATCAGTGTGACCAGGAAAGTCTCAGTGGAGAAACCCTGCTTGGGGCCTTTTGTTTACCTATTCTTCTGTTGCCCTGAATGTCAGGAAGGTCTTTTCCTCAGTCCACCACTTTTTGAAGCCTGAAGAAAACAGTTTTCAAATGGAAATGAATGGGCATTACCTGTGGCTCTTTGCTTAATTGCTTTGGAAAGGATGTGTCTGAATCAGCCTATTTACCCTGTGTGAGGCTGTGACTTAGATTCTCAGCTCCTGATGGATCTAAAGAAAGATCCCATGTTTACATCCAAAAACAAAATGGCCAAAAGAGCAGTCCTTGTGGATGAAGTCTCTCGCCTTCCTCTGTAACTTTCCTGACCTCCATCAAGTCAGATTAGGGATCCTTTGGGTCAAATGAGTTCTTCAAAGCCCTGCAGAGGCTAGCCCATATTTGCTTGGGTTTTCTCAAGACTCCAATTCACATAAAGAATCCAAACCCCACATTCATTTGGCCTCAAATTGAAGAAGCGGAACAGTATTAACGGGAGGCCTACTTAATCTCTCCTGGTTCACAAGAAGGGTGTCCAGGCCACCCTGAATTTAGGCAAATTAGGTGTAAGAGAGCTTATTTTGGACACGGTCTTGGGGTGTGCCCCTCATGGAAAACTCCAGCCATAGGTTATTGTGAGTGTCTATATGGAAGAAGATGAGCGCCACGTTGGAGTGTTTTGGTTTAAATTGTGGTCATTTGGGTGGCGGTTGGAAGAGATGACTTGGTCCACATGTTCTTGAACCCTGGTGTGATTCCCTTAGAGTCTGAGTTCTGGAACTGACCTCAGAGAAGTATTGCCATAAATAGTGTTGAGATTTTAGGAAGCCAGGCATGAGCGTTGCCCTTGGAAACTGAGTTCTAGGCCCAGGGTGGCTTTCCACAGAGCACTGAGCCTCTCAGCCAGGATACCACAAATTTTATTCTGAAAAACTTGGCACCCATAGTTGAGAGTCAAAACTCATATGGACCTCACATTGTAGACCTAAATGGGCATAACATCATATGATCTTTTGGCCACTCTTTGGGAAGCCTTACCTGTGAGTGTTCTCCAGAGATTTCATTGAAATGAGCTTCCTAACCATTTAATGGTTCCTGAAAGAATTGAAACTCACAGTGCCTCCAACTTCATCCTTGAAAAATGGCTAGATAAATACCATGAAATTTTTGAATTTCCCATCACCAGGTGGCACTGGAAAACCTTTTGATGTCCTGTTGCTGATCATGAATATACCAGACAGTGCCTTGATTGACTGGGTTTCATGTAAATGGTGTAGAACAGAGATGCCAGTAAGTTGGACTCTGTTGAGTAGTAGGTTAGAGCAGTGGTGGGGAGGTATGTGATAAAACATCTGTGGTGGGGCCATATGTATCTTCCATTGGTTTCAAATGCCTTGTGACTGACATGGTGCAGCCAGCAGAACCTTCCATGTAAAGGCAAGTTGTTATTTGGAGAGGTTTCAGGACATTGTTCAGAATCAGGGTGCTATGGTCAAGGGGGCAAGATATGTAGGATAGGATCCTAGTTCTTGGATCCTCCTGCAAAACCTGACCAACCATACATGACAGAACTTCCTCTTGCACTGTGACCCAGTTGAACACTTTGTATTTCGTGAAGCAAATACCAAACACCCAGTGCAGCAGGAAGAAACACCACGAAAATGGAAGATGACCATATGGCTTCACAGTGCACACTGGCACACATTTATTCCCCAGTGGCCACAGTTTACCTAAAAAGAGAATTCAGCACTGCTGCCTCATGTACATTGGGAAATAAGAAACCATGTCCTCCAGGTCTCATAGATCCAGACCAAGCTTTTATGGTCTCCCTAGAAAGGAAGCTAAAGCTCCTGACAACAACATATTTTTCAAGTGCCCAAACTCACAGGCAGTTTCTCTAGAAATCTCTAGGCCAGCAGACCTCCATGTTTGTGGAGTTTTTACCCTGTCCCATACTTTTGGAAACTACTCTACCACTTCAAAGGTTGTGAGCTCCTGAGCATATTGCATTCCACAAATTTATTCACAGATTTTCTAAATCTTCTCCTCTAATTGTGTCTTACTTGGGGTGAAGGAATTGTCAAGGCATTGTTCTGGATGAGAGTGGGAATAATTTTTTGTAGCACATATTTACATACACATTGGATTCATTGTTCAATTTTCCATTCGAAATGCTGAATCTTTGACACTAACCCATACCCTACTAGACTCTGACTACTAATTCTAATATGATGGAGAAAAGTAACCCAAACAGAATAGAAATACTAGCACTTCAGAGGAGGCATGGTGGATAGTTGGTTTGCCTTTTGCATGATATAGGGTAGGAGTTATAAATCTTGTCAATTTTTTGTTGAAATAGTTCTGCATGTGTTTTTAAATTTAACACATATGTGAATTCCTGTCTCCATTTTTCTGTAGCCTATTCAGCACATGTATTTTTATATGCACATATAGAATCCTACCTGGTATCACACGTATATTCTTGAGAGGTGGCTAACTTGGCAGATACAAAGTGTGAGAAGAGATCACTCCTCATTAATGCTTTTGGAACTGAAAATTCAGACTATGAGTGAGCTTCTTAGTTGAAAAACATTATACATAAATCCATGTTCAGTAAAATTAATATTTTGGATCTGTGGATGATATATATTTCACAATGAATTTTAATTGGCATATATATTGCTACTATTTAATGTCTCTGTGTGTGTTTTGTGTGTGTGTGTGTGTGTGTATATATATATATATATATATATATATATATATATATATATATATATACTCTCTAGATTTTTCAAAATATAAAATATATGTGTCCTATTATACACTCCCTAAATTCATTCTTGTTCATGTATGTGGTTTTATATTAAACTTTTCATAAGATTATTTTAAAAATATTCATCCACCTGAAATACATATTTGTTTTCTAGTACTAAAAAGTTACTTCAATGAATGGTGCAAACAAATCCTTATATTTTTACAGTAGCTGACCCACTTTAACATCAATGCAAGTAGATTCCTATGGAACATGATGTGTATTTTGACGTTCATTTTTATTAAATACTGGTACATTACTATTTCTGCAGTTTTTATACATTATAGAATATACATTTCATCCACAAGTTCACAAATTTAAAGAAATTTGTAACATATTCAATCACTTCCTGCTTCAGAACATATGTATTCCTCCTTGTTTTTGAGTGGTCATTTCATGAGATTTCTTTCCAAACACATTATTTTCGATTTCCATAATCAAATTTGAAGCAAAATTCACACACTCTTGGTGATAAACCACAACCGTAATATTACCATTAGATGTATTACTGGTTGGAATGAATGTATGTATATCAATATATGATTCCTGTGTATTTTCAGATATCAATTCAATCCATTATTTAAAGTTGGAACAAGTTATATTATTTATTCGCAGTATGGTCTATTCATGCATTATCTCTATATTCATACATACATGGTACACCTATATGTACCCCCAATACTAATTTATACCCCTTCAAAATGTTGCTCCAAGAAATGGTGCAAGAAATACTCATGTCACCTGATCTACATATACGTTTTATCACAGTAATATTCTGGCCACAAAATGCAAAGTCACACTTACGATTGTACCAAAGCCTAAATGGAATGTGAGTATGGATTATGAAAATAACCCATGTCCAGGTTGCCTAATGCTCTCAAATGTCAATCCTATTGGTGACTACATATTTGTTACTTCCTAAGATTATATATTCAATCTCAAGCCTGTTGAAAATGTCTTTTGCTATCACTCACTTTATACTTTGCCTGATTTCCTAATGTCTCTATTGATATCTGCTTTCCTACATATTTTCCCCAGTTCATCACTGTGACTGACTCTTCACATATGCTGACATTTACATTTTCTGTCTACCTGAAAACCTATTGCTAAAGAACTATTTGTCCAAATGCTATACTCACACTTTTTTATAATCCTACCAACTATCTTCCTAATCCTACCGACTCTCCCTCTTTGAATGGTTGTTCTCCTCAACATTCAATCATCCAAGGTATCAGATCTTATGCCATTGTGTATAGATTTATCTGAGACATCTGTGCAGAACATAATTAAAAGCTAAGTATCCCAATCAAGGACCCAATGCCCTTCTGGGCTTCAAATGTTACCCGAGATTTCTGTTTTCATTCATATATTTCACCTATATAATCTTATAAATATTGCAGGTTCCCAATACCATTATTCATCCAGCAGAATGATCCTAACCCAAATCAAACATGTTATTAACTGTAACCAAACACTGTTCCCTCAATCTAACTTTACAGAAGAGCAGGGACAGAGTTGGTCTTACAATACAGGAATGTAGGAGATCTTCAACTTCCGGAGAACTTCAAAGGTCCATGCAGAAATAATCCCTAAAGAAGATGTAGGCAGCTATGATGGACCTGAGAGTGCGAAAGTCATCTTTCATGACAAAAAAAAAAAAACAAACAGGTCAGGATGAAGGGGTGTGTCTGAAGCAGTCTCTCTCTTGTTAATGTAGAGAAGATGGACCAAACCAGGCTTGTGTGGAGAGCTGTTCCCGGGTGCCTATGGTTGATATTCCATTCTAACTTGTGAAAGTGTCATAGGAAGTAGGGGCAGGATCCATCTCATGGACCCTTGGAAGCAACTGTTAGGACAAAGTGGTTGCCAAGGCAGTGAGCTCATTCAGTTCTAGACGAAGTGACCCATGTCACTTTCTTGTTGATGGAACACTCTGAACTTGGAATCCAGGAAGCCAGGCACCCTGAAGCAGTCCCAGTCTAAGTCCCAGTGGTCTCAAATTTTTGGATTTAAGAAGGATAGAGTAAGTCTTTCTTGGCAACTACTAAATTGAAGATGGACAAATGCCAGGAAAGCTCTGAATAGGGGCTTTACCTGAGAAAACAGGCAGTGGCTCACCGCTGGCTCCTGATAACTTCACAGTTTTGGCCAAGAAGACCAGATCTGACATAGGACAGCCCATTTCGGGGAAACATAGTATGGCCCACCAGTCAGAGGATGCTCCGGATAGTCACAGACCTATTTGGGGAAAGAAGGTGCCTTTGTGGGTGTGTGTGTGTGTGTTTGTGTGTTTGTGATTTTTGTCTCAAGTTTTGAGAAAATGTAGGAAAGTCGGTTTGTTTGGTTTGGAGTGGACTGTTTCTAGTAAGTCCTTTGAGAAGGTGAGTGTTTCTATGTCTGGGTATCCCACTGTATTTGTGGTTGTAGACAATAGAAAAGAGAATGCATCAATAGATGTGTCCTGTCTAGTAGAATTCTTCGCAGAATTCATCCTGTCCAATTTATGAATGGACTGCAGGTTACCTTATGGATGGGCAACACCTATTACCTTCCTACATTCCTGATATCTTCCTGAATCTGGTCACTCTCCCATAGGCTCATGGTTTTGTGTTCAAGATATGTATCTCCTCCACAATCTGGGACATGGCCATGTACTGGATAGCTGAAGAGAATGGTGAATATCTCAGAAAACTCAGATATCAGTGTGACCAGGAAAGTCTCAGTGGAGAAAATCTGCTTTGGTATTTTGCTTACCTATTGTTCTGTTGCCCTGAATGAAAGGAAGGACTTTGCCTAAAGCCACACATTTCCAAAGCCTGAAAAATACAGTTTTCAAATGGAAATAAATGGGCATCACCTGTGGCTCCTGGCTTAATTGCTTTGCAAAGGGATATGTCTGAATCAGCCTCTTAGTGCAGTGTGAGATTATCGCTTAGATTCTCAGCACCTGATGGATCTAAAGAAAGATCCCATGTGTGCATCCAAATCCAAAATGGCCAAAAGAGAAGTCATTGTGATGAAGTCTCTTGCCTTCCTCTGTAAGGTTCCTGATCTCCATCAAGTGATAACAGGGATCTTTGGGTCAACTGAGTTCTTCAAGCCATGCAGAGGCTAGCCCATAGGTGCTTGGGTTTTCTCATGACTGCAAATCACATAAAGAAACTATACCCGACAGTCTGTATGCCTCAAATTGGAAAAGCAGAACAGTATTAATGGCAGACCTCTTTGATCAGTCCTGGTTCACAGGAACGTTGTCCAGGAAACACTGACTTTAGACAAATGAAGGGCAAGGGAACTTATTTTGACTTTGTCTTGGGCTGTGTGCCTCATAAAAACTTCCAGCCAAGGTTATGATGAGTGTCTATATGGAAGAAAATGAGGGCCATGTGGGAGTGTTTTGGTTTTAATTCTGGTCATTGGTGTGGCGGGTGGAAGAGATGACTGGGTCAACTGGGTTTGAACTCTGGTGTGTTTCCACTTAGAGACTGAGATCTGAAACTGATCTCAGAGAAGAATTGCCATGAATTGTGTTGGGATATTAGGAGGCCACACATGAGAGTCGCCCTTGGAACCTGAGATCTAGGACCAGGGTGGCTTTCCACAAAGAACTGGGAATCTCAGCCTGGATATCACATGATTTTATTCTGAAAGACTTGGCAGCCATAGTTGAGAGTCAAAAGACATAGGACCTCACATTGTAGATCTCAATGGTCCTGGCTTCAAGTGACCTTTTGTCCACTCTTTGGAAAGCCTTGCCTGTGAGAGTTCTCTAGAATTTTCTTTGAAATGAACTTTCTCAACATTTAATGGTTCCTGAATAATTGTGCATCCAAAGTCATCCTTGAAAAATGGCTAGATAAATACCACGAAATTTTTGAATTTTCCATGACCAGGTGGAACTGCAGAAACTTTCGATGTCCTGTTGCTTACCATGAGTGTACCAGACAGTGCCTTGATTGACAGGGTTTCATGAAAATTGTTTAGAACAAAGATGCCAGTATTTTGGAGCCTGCTGAGTAGTGGGCCTAGAGCAGTGGTGGACAGGTGTGTGATAAAACATCATGGTGGGGCCATTTGGATCTGCCATTGGCTTCCAAATGGCTTGTAACTGACAGAGTGCAGACATCAGACCCTTATATGTAAAGGCATCTTGTTATATGGCGTAGTTTCAGGGCAATGTTCAGAATCAGGTTGCTATGGACAAGGGGGCAATCTTTGAGAGATAGAAGCCTGGTTGGTGAATTTTCTTGCAGACCCTGACCCACCACACGTGACAGAAATACCTCAAGCACTGTTTCCCAGTTGAACTCCTTGTATTTTGTGAAGCATGAACCAAACTCCAAGTGCAGCAGCAAGAAACACCACGAAAAGTGGAGGATGACCAAATTGTTTCACAGTCCACACAGGGAGACACAGTTTACCTACAAAGAGAGAATTGAGCACTGCTGCCTCGTGTTCATTGGAAAATAGGAAACGATGTCCTCCAGGTCACATAGATGAAGACCCAGCTTTGAGGGTCTCACTACAAAGGAAGCTTAACTCCTGACAACAACCTATATTTCAGTGCCCAACTTCACTGGCAGTTTCTCAAAAAGTTTTAGGCAAGCAGAGCTTCATGTTTGTGGAGTGTGTACCCTGTCCTTACTTTTGGAAACTCCTATACCACCTCCAAGTTTGTGCACTCCTGAGCATTTTCGATTCCAGAAATGTAATCACAGATTTTGTAACTCTTCTACTCTAATTGTGTCTTCCTTGGGGCGAAGGTAATGACAAGGCATTGTTCTGGATGAGAGTTGGAAGATTAATTTTCCTTTTTTCCATTTGAAATTCTGAATCCCTGACACTAACCCATATTCTACTAGACTCTGACTACTAATCCTAATATGATGGAAGAAAGTAACCCAAACAGTACATAAATACTTGCAGTTCAGAGTTGGACTTGCCTTTTGCATGATAAAGGGTAGGTGTTATAAATCTATTCAATATTTAATTGAAATAGTTCTCAATGTGTTTTAAAGTTAACAAATATGTGAATTACGGTCTCCCATTCTCTGGAGCCTATTCAGCACATGTATTTTTATATGCACAAATAGAATCCTACAAGGTATCACACGTACATCCTTGTAAGATAAATGACTTAGCAGATACAAACTGTGAGAAGTGATCACTCCTCCTAAACGCTGTTGGAACTGAAAATTCAACCTATGGGTGAGCTTCCCAGTGGAACAACATTATACATAAACCCATGTTCACTAAAATGAATGTTTTTGCATCTTTATGATATATATTTCATGATGAATTTTGATTGGCATATATATTGCTACTTTTTAATGTCTGTGTTTGTGTGTGTGTGTGTATATATATATATATATATATATATATATATATATATATATATATATATATACTCTCCATATTTTTAAAAATATGAAATATATGTGTCTTATATACACTCCCTAAATTCATTCATGTTCATGTATGTGGATTAATAATCAACTTTTCACAAGATTATTCTTAGAAATATTCATCCACCCGAAATACATATTTGTTTCCTAGTACTGAAAACTAACTTCAGTAAAAGGTGCATACAAATCCTAATATGTGTACATTAACTGACCCAGTTTAACATTAATGCATGTAGGTTCCTATGGGACATGATGTGTATTTTGACGTTAATTTTTATTCCACACTGGTACACTACTATTTCATCAGTTTATGCACATCATAGGATATATATTTTATTCACTAGTTAGCAAATTTATAGGCATTTGTTTCACTTTCAATCACTTCCTGCTCCAGAACACATGTATTCCTCTATGTCTCTTGACTGGTCTATTCATGAGACTTTTTTCCAAATATATTATTTTCTATTTCCATAATCAATTTTGAACCAAAACTCACACACCCTTCATGATAAACCGTAACCCTAAGATGATCGTTAGATATATAACTGGTTGGAATGAATGATTGCATATCAAATAAAATTTCTTATAAATTTTCAGATATTTATTCAATTCATTATTTAAAGTGGATCCAGTTATATTATTTATTCACAGTATGGTCTATTCATGCATTATGTCTATATTCATAGAAACAGGGTACACCTATTTGTACCCCCATACTAATTTGTAAGTCTTCAAAATATTGCTCCCAGAATTGGTGGAAGAAATACGATTGTCACCTGATCTACATACACATTTTATTACAGAAATATTCTGGACACAAAAAGCATAGGTCACACTTACAATTGTACCAAAGCGTAAATGGAAAGTGAGCATGGATTACTAAAAACATCCATGTCCAGGTTGCCTAATGCTCTCAAATATCAATTCTATTTTTGACTACATATTTGTTTCTTCCTAAGATTATATATTCAACTTCAAACCTGTTGAAAATGTCTAACCCTATCACACAATTTATACTTTGCTTGATTTCCTAATGTCTCTATTGATATCTGATTTCCTATATTTTTCCCCAGTTCATCATTGTGACTGACTCTTCACATGTGCTTACATTTACATACACTCTCTACACTAAATTCTATTGCTAAAGAACTTTTGGTCCAAATCCTATACTCACTCTTTTTTCTAAACCTACCAACTACCTTCCTAATCCTGCCGACTATCGGTTTTTGACTGGATGTTCTCTTCAACATTCAATATCCAAGGTACAAGGTACGATGCCAGTGTATATTGATTTATCTGAGACATCTGTGCTGCACATTACTCAAAGCTAAGTATCCCACTCAAGTCCCCAATGCCCTTCTGGGCTTCAAATCTTACCTAGATTTCTGCTTTCATACTTATATTTCACATATATACTCTTGTAAACATCGCATTTTGCCAATACCATTATTCATCCCGCAGAATTATTTGTAACCCAAATTGAACAAGTTATTAACCCTAACCATACACTGTTCCCTCAGTATAACTTACTTAAGAGCAGGGACAGTGTGGGTCTTACAATATAGGAATGTAGATGATCTTCCACCTGCTGAGAACATCAAAGATCCATGGAGAAATGATCCTTGCAGAAGATATAGGCAGCTATGTAGGACCTGAGAGAGCAATAGTCATCTTCCATGGCAAACAACCTGGTCAGGATTAATTGATGGTCTGAATCAGCCTCTCTCTTCTTAATAAAGAGAAGATGGACTGAACCAGGCCTCTGTGGAGAGCTGTTCCCTGGTGCCTATGGTTGATATACCATTCTAACTTCTGAATGTGTCACAGGATGTTGGGGCAGCCTCCATCTCATGGGAACCCTGGAAGCAACTGTTAGCACAAAGTGGTTACCAAGGCAGTGAGCATATTCTGTTCCTGAAAGAAGTGACCTCACTTCACTTCCTTGGTGATGGAATTCTCTGAACCTGGGATCCAGGAAGGAAGGCACGCAGAGCCAGTCCCACTCCCAGTTCCAGTGGGCTAACTTGTTTGCTTTTCCCAAAGACATAGTCAGTCTTTCTTGGTACCCACTGATGTGAGGATGGCCAAATGCCAGCAGAGCTCTGAAGAGGGGCCTTTCCTGAGTAAGCAGGTAGTGGCTCACCGTTGGCTCCTGACAACTTCACAGAGTTGGCCAAGGAGACCAGATCTGAAACAGGACAGGCCATTTTGGGGAAACATAATATGGCCCACCAGTCAGAAGACATTCCGGATAGTCACAGACTATTTGGGGGAAGGAAGTGCCTTTGCCGTTGTAGGTGTGAGTTTGTGGTTTTTTCTCATGTTCTGAGAATAGGTAGGAAAGGTGGTTTGTTTGGTTTGGAGTGGACTGTTTCTAGTAAGTCGTTTGACATGGTGAGTGTTTCTAAGTCTGTGTATCCCACTGTATCCGTGGTTGTAGACATTAGAAAAGAGAATGCATCAATGGATGTTTTGTCTCTAGTTGAAAGCTTCCCCGCATTCATACTGCCCAATTAATGAATGGACTGCAGCTTGCCTTATGGATGGGCAACATCTATTATCTTCTAAAGTTCCTGTTTTCTTCGTGAATTCTGGCCACTCTCCAGAATAGACTCATGGTTTTGTTTCCCAAATATGTAACACCACAAGGTTCTGTGACATGGCCATGTACTGGATAGCTGAAGGGAATGGGAGCATCTAAGAAAACTCAGATTTCAGTGTGACCAGTAAAGTCTCAGTGGAGAAACCCTTCTTTGGGCCATTTGCTTACTTCTATTTCTATTACCCTGAATGTCAGGAAGGTCTTTGCCTCAGGCCACCCCTTTGTGTAGCCTGAAGAAAACTGTTTTCATATGGAAATGTATGGACATCACCAGTGGCTCTTTGCTTAATTGATTTGGATTGGGATGTGTCTGAATCAGCCTCTTGTCCTTGTATGAGGTTGTGGCTTAGATTCTCAGCACCTGATGGATCTAAAGAAAGATCCCATGTGTTTCCAAAACTAAAATGGCCAAAAGAGCAGTCATTGTGGGTGAATATTTTTGCCCTCTTGTTTTAGGTTCCTGACCTCCATCAAGTGAGAATAGGGATCCTTTGGGTCAAATGAGTTCTTGAAATCCCTGCAGAGGCTAGCCCATATTTACTTGGGTTTTCTCATGACTCCAAATCACATAAAGAATCTATACCCTACAGCCAGTAGGCCTCAAATTGAAGAAGTGGAACACTTTAACAGCAGGAATATTTGATCATTCCTGGTTCACAGGAAGAGTGTCCAGGCCATCATGATTTTAGGCAAATGAGGGGCAAGTGAGCTTATTCGGACACTACCTTGGGCTCATAGAAACCTCCAGCTAGAGGTTATGATGAGTGTCTACATGGAAGAAGATGATGGCCCTGTGGTAGTGTTTTGATTTTAATTGTGGTCATTTTTTGGCGGATGGAAGGGATGATGGGGCCACCTGGGCTTGAACTCTGGTGTGATTCCCCTTAGAGACTGAGTTCTGAAACTGACCTCAGAGAAGTATTGCCATGAATTGTGTTGGGATTTTAGGAGGCCACGCATGAGACTCACTCTTGGAAACTGAGATCTAGGCCCAGGGTGGTTTCCACAGAGGCCTGAGAATCTCAGCCAGGATATCACATGATTTTATTCTGAAAGACTTAGCAGCCATATTTGAGAGTCAAAACACACATGGACCTCACATTGTAGATGTCAATTGGCCTGGCTTTAGGAGACCTTTTGGCAACTGTTTGAGAAGCATTGACTGTGAGAGTTCTCCAGAGCTTTCATTGAAATGAACTTTCTCAACTCTTAATGGTTCCTGAATGAATTGAAACCCACAGTGCCTCTAACTTCACCCTTGAAAAATTGCTAGATAAATACCATGAAATTTTTGAAATTCCCATGACCAGGTGGCACTGCAGAAACTTTTGATGTCCTGTTGCTGATCATGTGTATACCAGACAGTGCCTTGTTTTTGACTGGGTTTCATTAAAATGGTGTAGAACAAGAGAAGCCAGTAATTTGGAGCCTGCTGAGTAGGGGGGCTAGAGCAGTGGTGGGCAGGTGTGTGATAAAACATCATGTTGGGGCCATGTGAATCTGCCATTGGCTTCCAAATTTTTTGTGACTGATATAGTGCAGACATCAGACCCTTATATGTAAAGGCATCTTGTTAAATGGAGAGTTTTCAGGGCAATATTCAGAATCAGGTTGCTATGGTTATTGGTGCAAGCTATGTGGGATAGAAGCCTGGTTGGTGCATTCTCCTGCAGACCCTGACCCACCACACGTGACAGAACTCCCTCCAGCACTGTATCCCAGATGAACTTTTTGTGTTTTGTGAAGCAAATACCAAATTCCCAGTGCAGAAGCAAGAAATACCACGAAAAGTGGAGGATGACCAAATGTCTTCACAGTCCCCACCGGGAGACACTTAGCTTCCAATGGACACAGTTTAGCTACAAAGAGAGAATTGAGCACTGCTGCCTCATGTTCATTGGAATATAAGAAACCATGTCTTTCGGTCACATAGA
Organism: Callospermophilus lateralis; assembly: GCF_048772815.1. Lineage (NCBI taxonomy): Eukaryota > Metazoa > Chordata > Mammalia > Rodentia > Sciuridae > Callospermophilus > Callospermophilus lateralis. Next base: position 316,612 of record NW_027514889.1, read on the forward strand.
TGCAGACCCAGCTTTGATGGTCTCACTACAAAGTAAGCTAAAGCTCATGACAACAACATATATTTCAAGTGCCCAACCTCAGAAGCCGTTTCCCAAGAATTCTTAGGCCAGCAGAGTTCCTTGTTTGTGGAGTGTTTACCCTGTCCTTTACTTTTGGAAACTCCTCTACCACCTCCAAGGTTGTGAACTCCCGAGCATATTCCATTCCATATTTGTATTCATAGATTTTCACACTTTTCTACTCTAATTGTGTTTTACTTGGGGCGTAGGTAATGTCAAGGCATTGTTCTGGATGTGAGTGGGAAGATTTTTGTGTAGCACATATTTACATACACATTGGATTCATTTTTCAATTTCCATTTGAAATACTGAATCCCTGACACTATGACCCATACCCTACTAGTCTCTAATAATCCTAATATGATGGTGAAAAATAAGCCAAAAAGAGAAGAAACACAAGCAGTTCAAAGGACGCATGGTGTATAGTTGGAATTGCCTTTTGCATTATATAATGTAGGAGTTATAAGTCTAGTCAATTTTTTGTTGAAATAGTTCTACATGTGTTTTTAAAATTAGCAAATATGTGAATCCCTATCTCCCTTTCTCTGTAGCCTATTCAGCACATGTATGTTTATATGCACATATAGAATTCTACCTGATATCACTCGTATACACTTGTGAGGTGGCTGAATTGGTAGATGCAAATTGAGAGAAGAGATCACTCCTCCTAAACGCTGTTGGAACTGAAAATTCAACCTATGGGTGAGCTTCCTAGTTGAAAAACATTATACATGAATCCATGTTCAGTAAAATGAATATTTTTCGATCTGTGGATTATATACATTTCATGATGAATTTCTATTGGCATATATATTGCTACTTTTTTTTTCTTTTATTGGTTGCTCAAAACATTACAAAGCTCTTGACATATCATATTTCATACATTAGATTCAAGTGGGTTATGAACTCCCATTTTTACTCCAAATACAGATTGCAGAATCACATTAGTTACACATCCATATTTTTACATAATGCCCTATTAGTTACTGTTGTATTCTGCTACCTTTCCTATACTCTACTATCCCCACTCCCCTATCTTCCCATCTTCTCTCTCTACCATACCTACTCTAAATCATTTCTCTCCTTGTTTATTTTCCCACAACCTCTTATATGTAATTTTGTGTAACAATAAGTGTCTCTCTCCATTACCATGCAATTTCCCTCTTCTCTCCCTTTCCCTCCCACCTCATGTTTCTGCTTAATGTTAATCTTTTCTTCATGCTCTTCCTCCCTGTTCTGTTCTTAGGTGCTCTCATTATATCAAACAAGACATTTGGCATTTGTTTTTTAGGGATTGGCTAGCTTCACTAACCATAATGTGCTCAGTGCCATGCATTTCCCTGCAAATTCCAAGATTTGGTCATTTTTTAGTGCTGCGTAATTCTCCATAGTATATAAAAGTCACATTTTTTTATCCATTCATCTATTGAAGGGCATCTGGGTTGGTTCCACAGTGTAGCAATTGTGAATTGTGCTGCTATGAAAATCGATGTGGCAGTATCCCTATAGTACGCTCTTTTAAGGTCTTCAGGGAATAGTCCGAGAAGGGCAATAGCTGGATCAAATGGTGCTTCCATTCCCAGATTTCCCAGGAATCTCCATACTGCTTTCCAAATTGGCCGCACCAGTTTTCAGTCCCACCAGCAATGTACAAGAGTACCCTTTTCCCCACATCCTCGCCAGCACTTGTTGTTGTTTGACTTCATTATGGCTGCCAATCTCACTGGATTGAGATGGTATTTTAGGGTGGTTTTTATTTGCATTTCTCTTACTGCTAGAAATGGAGAGCATTTTTTCATGTACTTGTTTATTGATTCTATGTCCTCCTCTGAGAAGTTTCTGTTCAGGTCCTTGGCCCATTGGGTTATTGGTTATCTTATTGTCTAATTTTCTGAGTTCTTTGTATACTTTGTATACTCTGGATATTAGGGCTCCATGTGAAGGGTGAGGACTAAAAATTTGTTCCCATGATGTAGGCTCCATATTTACCTCTCTTATTGTTTCTCTCTTTAAGAAAAAAAAATCAGTTTAAGTAAGTCCCATTTGTTGATTCTTATTATTAACTCTTATTCTATGGGTGTCCTATTAAGGAATTTGGAGCCTGACCACACAATATGTAGATAGGAGCCAACTTTTTATTCTATCAGACGCAGAGACTCTGATTTGAATCTAGCTCCTTGATCCACATTGAGTTAACTTTTGTGCATGGCGAGAGGAGGGGATTCAGTTTCATTTTGTTGCATATGGATTTCCAGTTTACCCAACTCTATTTGATGAAGATGCTATCCTTCCTCCATTGCAGGCCATTAGCTCCTTTATCAAATATAAGACAGTTGTAGATTTTTGGATTAGTCTCTGTGTCCTCCATTCTGTACCATTGGTCCACCCGCCTGTTTTGGTACCAGTACCATGCTGTTTTTGCTATGAATGCTCTGTAATATAGTTTGAAATCTGGTATCACTATATTGCCTGATTCACACTTCCTGCTTAGAATTGCTTTTGCTATTCTGGGTCTTTTATTTTTCCATTTGAATTTCATGATTGCTTTATCTATTTCTACAAAAAAAAATCCTTTGGGATTTTGATTGGCATTGTATTAAACCTATAGAGAACTTTTGGTAATATAGCAATTTTGATGATGTTAGTTCTGCCTATCCATGAACAGGGTATATTTTTCCATCTTCTAAGATCTTATTCTATTTCTCTTTTTAGGGTTCTGTAGTTTGCATTATATAAATCTTTCACCTCTTTTGTTAGGTTGATTCCCAAGTATTTAATTATTTTGAGGAAATTGGGAATGCAGTGTTTTGACTCATTTTTGTTTCAGAAATTTTGTCGCTGATATACAGAAATGCCTTTGATTTATGCATGTTGATTTTATATCCTGCCACATTGCTGCATTCATTTATTAGTTCTAGTAGTTTTTTCTGTAGACCCTTTTGGGTCTTCTATGTATAGAATCATGTCATCTACAAATAGTGATAATTTAAGTTCTTCTTTTCCTATTTTTATGCTTTTAATGTCTTTCATCTCTCTAATTGCTCTGGCCAGTTTTTCGAGAACTATATTGAATAGAAGTGGTGATAGAGGATATCTCTGCCTTGTTCCAGATTTTAAAGTGAATGCCTTCAATGTTTCTCCATTCAGAATGATGCTAGCCTGAGGCTTAACATAGTTATCTTTTACAATGTCGAGGTAAGTTCCTGTTATCCCTAGTTTTTAAAATGTTTTGAACATAAAGGAATGCTCTACTTTGTTGAATGGTTTTTCTGCATCTATCAAGATGATCATATGGTTCTTATCTTTAAGTCTATTGATGTTGTGAATAACATTTATTGATTTCCATATTTTGAAGCCTCCTTGCATCCCAGGGATGAATTCAAGTTGATCATGGTGCACAATTTTTTTGATGTGCCTTTGTATCCAATTCGCCAGAATTTTAATGAGGATTTTTGCATCTAGGTTCATCAGAGATATTGGTCTGTAGTTTTCTTTCTTTGAGGTGTCTTTGTCTGGTTTCAGAATCTGGGTGATGTTGGCCTCATAGAATGAATTTGGCAGAGCTTCCAGTTTTTCTATTTCCTGAATAACTTGAAAAGTATTGGTATTAATTCTTCTTTAAAGGTTTTGTAAAACTCTGCTGTATACCCATCCGTTCCTGGGCTTTTCTTGGTTGGTAGTCTTTTGATTGCTTCTTCTACTTCATCCATTGATATTGGTCAGTTTAAATTGTGTGTTTCCTCCTGACTCAGTCTGGTCAAATCATATGACTTAAGAAATTTATCGATGTCTTCACTATTTTCTATTTTATTGGAATACAGTTTTTCAAAATAATTTCTAATTTTCTTCTGTATTTATGTAGCATCTGTTGTGATATTGCCTTTTTCATCCCGTATGTTAGTAATTTGAGTTCTCTCTCTTCTTCTCTTCGTTAGCATGGCTAAGGGTCTGTCGATCTTATTTATCTTTTTGAAGAAGCACCTTTTAGTTTTGTTAATTTTTTCAATAGTTTCTTTTGTTTCAATTTCGCTATGATTTTAATTATTTCTTTCCTTCTGCTACATTTTCTGTTGTTTTGCTCTTCTTCTTCTAGGGCTTTGAGATGAAGTGTGAGCTCATTTGTTTGTTTGTTTGTTTTTCTATTTTGAGGAATGACCTCCAGGCGATGAATTTACCTCTTAAAACTTCTTTTCATTGTGTCCTATAGAATCTGATATGTTGTGTCTGTATTTTCATTTATCTCTAAGAATTTTTTGATTTCCTCCTTTATGTCTTCTGTAACCCATTGATCATTCAGTAACATATTCTTCATTTTGCATGTGATGTATGATTTTTTCTTCCTTCTTTATCATTGGTTTCCAGGTTCATTCCATTATGATCACAAAAAATTCATGGTATTATCTCCACCCCTTTATATTTACTGAGGGTTGCCCTATGGCATAACATATGGTCTATTTTTGAGAAGGATCCATGTGCTGGTGAGAAAAAAGTATATCCACTTGATGATGGTTGATATATTCTATATATGTCAGTTAAGTATAGGGTATTGATTGTGATATTGAGTTCTATAGTTTCTTTATTCAACTTTTGTTTGGAGGATCTGTCCAATGGTGAGAGAGGTGAGTTGAAGTCACCCATAATTATTGTATTGTGGTCTATTTGATTCTTGAACTTGAGGATAAATTGTTTTATGAACGTCGCAGCACCATTATTTGCTGCGTGAATATTGATAATTGTTATGTCTTGTCGGTGAATGGTTTCTTTTAACAGTATATAAAGTCCTTCCTTATCCCTTTGATTAAATTAGTCTTGAGGTCGATTTTATTCGATAGGAGGATGGCCACCCCTGCTTGCTTTCGAGGACCGTGTGCATGGTATAAATTTTCCCAATCTTTCACCTTCAGCCTGTGTATGTCTTTTCCATTCAGATGTTTCCCTTGGAGGCAACATATTGTTGGATTTTTTTTTTATTTCAAGTTACAAGCCAATGTCACTTTATTCGAGAGTTTAAGCCATTATCATTTAGAGTTACTATTGATATATGGTTTGTACTGCCACCCATGTTTTTATATATATATTTTTTAATTAGTGTGATTCTCCATGATTTGCTTTTCCCCTTCCCTCTGTCATTACTGAGGCACTTCTCACTGATGGTTTTCGTTGTTGATTTTCATTTCTTCCTCGTGTAGTGTTTTGCTCAAGATGCTTTGCAATGCTGGTTATCTGGCTGAAATTCTTTTAGCTTTTGTTTATCATGAAATATTTTTATCTCATTGTCTTATCTTAAGCTTAATTTTGCTGGATACATAATTCTTGGTTGGCATCCATTGTCTTTCAGTGTTTGAAGTACGTTGTTCCAGGATCTTCTCACTTCCAGCGTCTATGATGAAAAATCCATTGTTAAACTTTTTGGTTTACCCCTGATTGTAATGATTGTAATCTGCCTCCTTTCTCTGGTAGCTTTTAATATTTTCTCTTTGTTCTGTATATTGGATATCTTTATAACAATGTGTCTTGGCATTGGTCTACTGTGATTTTGTGTGCTCGGTGTCCTGTAAGCATCTACAATTTGTTTATCCGTTTCCATTTTTATTTCTGGAAAGTTTTCTGTAATTATTTCATTCACCAGGTTTCTCATTCCCTTGGTTTTAATCTCTGTACCTTCCTCTATCCATATGACTCATTAGTTTGTTTTTTTTATGTTATCCCATATCTCTTGAATGTTTTCTCATAATTTTTTACAGCATTTCTTTGTTGGCTAGACTTTTTTCAAGATGATATATTTTGTCTTCATTATCTGACATTCTGTCTTCTACTTGCTCTACTCTGTTAGTGATACTCTCAATTGAGTTTTTAATTTGGTTTATCATTTCCTTCATTTCTAGAATTATTGTTTGATTTTTCTAATAATCTCTATCTCCTGATAAAGATGCTTAATTTCTCATTTTATCTGTTTATGTAATTCATTTTCAATGCGTTTTATCACTGTTTGTTTTTGCTGTCTCATATCCTCTTTAAGGTTCCATTCCATCTGTCTAAGGTATTACTTGAGTTCTTTATATGACCATTTTTCTGATGACTCTAGGTGTTCTTGAATATTTAGGCTGTCCTTCATTGTTCGTAATCCTTTTCTTCTTTGTTTTTATATGCTGCTCATGTTACTTCTTCTTCTGTTTGACTACTGAGTTACTGCTTACTCTTATAAATTTATTTGATGCTTGGGAGGAAAGATATTAGAAGGGAAGGGAGAAGTCACTAAAGAGAATGAGAGTAGGCAGGTAGAATTCAAGGAAGGGGGAATAAGAAAAATGAAAAGAAATGAAAAGACAAAAGAAAAAAATAGAAAATAAAGAAAGAAAGTTTTAAGTAATGATGATGATTAAAAAATTGAAAATTAAAATTTAAAATAATAATAATAATAATAAAATAAAAAAATTAAAAAATAAAAACATTTAAAAAAGTTAAAGAACAACAATAACAAAAATGAAAATGAAAGAAAAAAAAACAAATAAAAAAATAATAATAATACATGCAGTCCTAGAGTTCAAATAACTTCTCTTCCAGTAGGTGGAGCTGTGCGCACTGGGCCAAGCTTCTCCTCTCAAAAAGTGAGAACCAATCACTGTGCAGCAGCTCTTCCTCCCAGACTGGGCGGGTCTCCAATTCTGAGTGCCTAGGGCTTTCTCTTGTGCTTCCTCAAGCCAGGCCCCACTCACCTGTGATGCTCACCACAATACTGGTTACAAACCAGGCCTCTGCTCCTGGTAGCCCTGTTTCCATGAACGCCTGGGCACACTCTCCTTGTTTGCCTTCCTCAGACAATAAGTTTGTAGAGCTTGGGGCTGAGAACCTCCAGCGAATTTGCTTGCCCTTCAGGAGCCATGGCCCCGGTAGGTGGTGTAAGAGACCTCAATTGTCAGCACTGGTGGGAGCGGTAGCAGGGAATTCCACGCCGCGAGTCCCGAGCCAATCTTGATTCCCTAGGTCTGAGTATCACGCTCCTTGGAGAGCTGGGAGGGGCCATTACGGCAGAGGTGGGAAGGGCCCTTGAGGTTTCCCTGCGTTGTTGAGAGATATGGCAATGGGATTACACACTTGTCGCGCTGGTTTCAATGAAGTTATCTCCTCCGCCTGTGACGTCAGTTCTCTGCCATGGTGGTATCCCATTCAAATGGTGACCGTTCGTTCCCTTTGCTGGGTGACCAATGCAACAGGTGGGTCCTGACTATCTCTCCCAAGCCCCATTTCAATCCTGTGGCCACTGCCTATGAAGGCTCAGTTGGCTTTTAACTCTCAATTCAGAAAGCCCGACCAGTTATTTCAGCGGGAATGTTAGTGCTGAGTCACAAAAACCAGACGAATCTAAGCTTGAATGCAGCCAATCCGGGCTTTGTGTGTGTTCTGAGGGGCCCAGACTGTTCACCCCAGATTCACAACAGGTCAATATTGCCTAGTGATTCTGAGCAAACAGCATTTAGACAGTTTACGACTCCCTATGCCCGCGCAGCTGAAGAGATCAGAGACTTGATTTCTCCATGCCTGCCTTCATAATGGATCTCCTGTATTGCTACTTTTTAATATCTGTGCTTTTGCGTGTGTGTGTATATATATATCTATATGTATATATATATATATATATATATATATATATATATATATATATACTCTTTAGATTTTTCAAAATATGAAATATATGTGTCTTATTATGCACTCCCTAAATTCATTCATATTCATATCTGTGGATTTATAATCAACTTTCCACAAGATTATTTTCAGAAATAATCATCCACCTGAAATACATATTGTTTCCTAGTACTGAAAACTAAATTCAGTGAATGGTGCATACAAACCCTAATATTTCTACAGTTACTTAGCCAGTTTAAAATCAATGCAAGTTGATTTCTAGGGGACATGATGTGTATTTTGACTTTCATTTTTATTCAACACTTGTACGTTACTATATCTTCAGTTTATGCAAATCATGGGATATATATTTCAGTCACAAATTAGAAAATTTATAGGCATTTGTTTCACGATCAATCACTTCCTGATTCAGAACACATGTATCCCTCCATGTTTCTTGACTGGTCTTTTCATGAGACTTCTTTCCAAACACATTATTTTTGTTTAACATCATCACGTATAAAGCAAAACTCAAACACCATTCTTCATAAACCATAATCCTAATATTACCATTAGATATATAACTGGTTGGAATGAATGATTGTATATCAATATAAGATTTCTTATATATTTTCACATATCAATTCAATCCATTATTTAAAGTGGAATCAGTTTCGTTATTTATTCATAGTATGGTCTATTCATGCATTATCTCTAGATTAATAGACACAGGGTACACCTCTTTGTACCCCTAATACTAATGTATACGTCTTCAAAATATTGCCCCCAAAAATGGTGAAAGAAATACTCATGTCACCTGATCTACATATACATTTTATCACAGTAATATTCTGAACAAAAAAAAAACATAAAAATGTAACACTTATGATTGTACAAAAGCCTAAAAGGAAAGTGAACGTGGATAACTAATAACATCCATGTCCAGGTTGCCTAATGCTCTCAAATGTCATTCCCATTCGTGACGACATATTTGTTTTTTCCTATGATTATGTATTCAAACTCAACCCTGTTGAAAATGTCTAATCCTATGACTCACTTTATACTTTGCCTGATTTCGTAATGTCTCTATTGACACCTGCTTTCCTACACATTTTCCCCAGTTCATCATTGTGACTAACTCTTCACATGTGCTGACATTTACATTCACTCTCCCAATGAAACCCTATTGCTAAAGAAGCTTTTTATTCCAAATCATATACTCACTCTTCTTCCTAAACCTACTGACTATCTTCCTAATCCTACTGACTATTCCTTTTTGACTGGATGTTCTCTTCTACATTCAATCATCCAAGGTACAAGGTCCTATGCCACTGTATTTCGATTTAACTGAGACAATTGTACAGAACATAATTCAACACTAAGTATCCAAATCAAGGGCTCAATGCCCTTCTGGGCTTCAAATCCTTCTTAGATTCCCGTTTTCATACATATATTTCACCTATATATTCTTATAAATATCGCAGGTTCCCAATCTCATTATTCATCCTGCAGAATGATTCCTAACCCAAATCGAACATATTATTAACCCTAACCATACACTAACTTTGCAGGAGAGCAGGAACAGTGTGTGTATTAAACTACAGGAATCTAGGGGATGTTCACCTGCTGAGAAACTCAAATGTTTATGCAGAAGTGATCCCTGGTGAAGATGAAGGCAGCTATGAATTACCTCAGAAAGCAAAAGTCATCTTCCATGGCAATCATCCTGGTTAGGATGAAGGGTTGTGTCTGAATCAATCTCTCTCTTCTTAATGTATAGAACATGGACCAAACCAGTCCTGTGTGGAAGCTGTTCCCGGGTGCTTACGGTTGATATAACATTCTAACTAGAGAAAGTGTCCCATGAAAATCAGGGCAGCCTCCACCTCATAGTATTTTGGAAGCAACTGTTAGGACAAAGTGGTTGCCAAGGCAGTGACATAATTCAGATCCTGAAGGAAGTGATCTCACCTCACTTCCTTGGTGATGGAACTCTCTGAACTTGAAATCCAGGAATCCAGGCACCCAGAGACAGTCTCTGTCCTAGTCCCAGTGGTCTGACATGTTTGGATTTACCAAGGACAGAGTCAGTCTTTCTTGGTACCTACAGATGTGAGGAAGGCCAAATGCCAGGAAACCTCTGAAGAGGGGCTTTTCCTGAGAAGGCAGGTAGTGCCTCACCGCTGGCTCTTGAGAACTTCACAGAGTTGGCCAAGCAGACATGATCTTAGACAGGAGAGGTCATTTTGGAGGAACATTGTATGGCTCACTAGTCAGAGGATACTCCGGGGAGTCACAGACCTACTAGGGGGAAGGAGGTGCCTTTGTGGGTGTGGGTGTGAGTTTGTGGTTTTGTCTCATGTTCTGAGGATAGGTAGGAAAGGCGGTTTGTTTGGTATGGAGTGGAATATTTGTATTAAGTCCTTTGACAAGGCGAGTGTTCCTATGTGTGTGTGTATCCCACTGAGTCCATTGTTGTAGACATTAGAAAAGACAATGCATCAATGGATGTGTTCTGTCTAGTAGAAAGCTTCCCAGAATTCATCCTGCCCAATTCATGAGTGGACTCTGGCTTGCCTTATGGATGGGCAACACCTACAAGCTTCCTAATTTCCTGTTTTCTCTCTCAATTCTGGCGACTCTCCAGAATAGTATCATGGTTTTGTGTCCAAGATTTGTACCGCCTCCAAGATCTGTGACATTGTTATGTACTGGAAGCTGAAGGAAATGGCTAGCATCTCAGAAATCTCAGATATCTGTTGACCAGGAAAGTCTCAGTGGAGAAACCCTGCTTTGGTCCTTCTGCTTACCTATTGTTCTGTTGAATGTCAGGAAGTTTTTTGCCTCAAGCCACCACTTTGTGAAGCCTGAAGAAAAGAGTTTTCAAATGGAAATGAAAGGGCATCACCTGTGGCTCTTTGCTTAATTGCTTAGGATTGGGATATGTCTGAATCAGCCTGTTGGCCCTGTGTGAGGCTGTGGCTTAGATTCTCAGCACCTGATGGATCTAAAGATAGATCCCATGCGTGCATCCAAAACCAAAATGGCAAAAAGATCAGATATTGTTGATGAACTCTCTTGCCTTCCTCTGGTAGGTTCCTGATATTCATCAAGTGAGAATAGGGATCCTTTGGGTCAAATGAGTTCTTCAAAGCCCTGCAGAGGCTAGGCCATAGGTGCTTGATTTTTATGACTCCAATTCACTTAAAGAATCTAAACCCCAAAGCTAGAAGGCCTCAAGTTGGAGAAGCCAAGCAATATTAAAGGCAGGCCTATTTGATCACTACTGGTTCACAGGAAGAGAGTCCAGGCCACCCTGACTTTAGGCAAATGAGGGGCAGGGAGCTTATTTTAGACACTGTCGTGGGCTGCGTCCCTTATGGAAACCTCCAGCCAGAGGATATGATGAGTGTCTATATGGAAGAAGATGAGGGCCATGTGAGAGTGTTTGGTTTTAATTGTGGACATATGTCTGGCGGTTGGAAGAGATCACTGGGTCCACCTAGGCTTGCACTCTGGTGTGATTCCCCTTAGAGACTGAGTTCTTTTACTGATCTCAGAGAATTATTGCCAGGAATTGTGTTGGAATTTTAGATGGCCATGCATGAGAGTTGTCCTTGGAAAGTGACATCTAGGCTCAAGGTGACTTTCCACAGAGCACAGGGAATCTCAGCCAGGATATCACATGATATTATTCTTAAAGACTTGGCAGCCATATTTGAGAGTCAAAACACACATGGAACATACATTGTAGACCTCAATGGGCCTGGCTTAATCTGACTTTTGGGCACTTTTGAAAGCCTTGCCTGTAAGAATTCTCCAGAGTTTTCATTGAAATGAGCTTCCTCACCATTTAATGGTTTCTGAGTGAATTGAAATTCACAGTGCCTCCAACTTCATCCTTGAAAATTGGCTAGATCAATACCATGAAATTTTTGAAATTCCCATCACCGGGTAGCTCTGGAGAACACTTGAATGTCCTGTTGCTGATCATGAGTATACAAGACAGTGCCTTGATTGACTGGGTTTTATGAAAATGGTGTTTAACAGAGATGCCAGTAAGTTGGATCCTGCTGAGTAGTTGTACTAGAGTAGTGGATGGCAGGTGTGTAATAAAACATCTGTGGTGGGGGCATGTGAATCTGCCATTGGCTTCCAAATGGATTGTGACTGACATTTTGCAGCCAGTAGACCCTTATATGTAAAAGCATATTGTTATATGGAGAGGTTTTAGGGCAATGTTCAGAATCAGGTTGCTATGGAAAATGGGGCAAGCTATGTGGGATAGAAGCCTGGTTGGTGCATTCTCCTGACGAACCTGACCCACCACACTTGACAGAACTCACTTCAGCACTGTGTCCCAGTTGAACTCCTTGTATTTCATGAAGCAAATACCAAACTCCCAGTGCAGCAGCAAGAAATACCACGAATAGTGGAGGATGACCAAATGGAATTACAGTCCACAAGGGGAGACATTTAGACCCCAGTGGCCACAGGTTACCTACAAATAGAAAATTCAGCACTGCTGCCTCATGTTCATTGGAAAATAAGAATCCATGTCATCCAGATCACATAGATGAAGACTCAGCTATGATGGTCTCACAACAAATGAAACTAATGCTCCTGACAACAGCATATATTTCATTGCCCAACCTCAGAGGCAGTTTCTCCAGATGTTAGGCTGGCAGAACTTCATGTTTGTGGAGTTTTTACCCTGTCCCTTACTTTTGGAAACTCCTCTACCACCTGCAAATTTGTGAACTCCTGAGCATTTTTCATTCCACATATGTATTCACAGATTTTCTAACTCTTCTCCTCTAATTGTGTCTTATGTGGGGCAAAGGTAATGTCAAGGCATTGTGCTGAATGAGAGTGGGAATTTTTTGTGTAGCACATATTTGCATACACATTGGATACATTTTCCAATTTTCCATTCAAAATACTGAATCCCTGACACTAACACATACCCTACTAGACTTTGACTTCTAATCCTAATATGGTGGAGAAAAATAACCCAAACAGAATAGAAATACAAGAGGTTCACAGGAGGCATGGTGTATAGTTGGACTTGCCTTTCGTATGATAAATGGTAGGTGTTATAAATCTAGCGAATTTTAATTGAAATAGTTCTCCATGTGTTTTAAAAGTTAACAAATATGTGAATAACTGTCCCCCTTTCTCTGTAGCCTATTCATCACATGTATTTTCATATGCACATTTAGAATTCTACCTGGTATCACTCGTATATTTTGTGAGGTGGCTGGCTTGGCAGCTGCAAATTGTGAGAAGAGATCACTCCTACTAAACGCTGTTGGAACTGAAAATACAACATATGAGTGAGCTTCTTATTTGAACAACATAAATCCATGTTCATTAAAATGAATATTTTTGGATCTGTGGATGATATATTACTTCGTGGTGAATTTCGATTGGCATACATAATGCTACTTTTTAATGTCTGTGTGTGTATGTGTGTGTGTGTATATATATATATATATATATATATATATATATATATATATATATATATATATATATTCACTCTCCAGATTTTTCAAAATATGAAGTATATTTTTCTTATTATACACTCCCTAAATTCACTCATATTCATGTATTTGGATTAATAATCAAGTTTTCACAAGAATATTCTCAGAATTATTCATCCACCAGAAATACATATTTGTTTCTTAGTACTGAAAACTAACTTCGGGGGATCATATGATGGTGGTGAAGGGAGTGCATCACCCCCATGTACCGCGTCATTGTGCGGGAGAATGACGAGTTATAACGGCTAAAATATATCTTGTTAGAAATTTCCAGCAAAATTGGGGTGCTCCAAAACCTAGTGGACATATTTCCATCTCACGAGGATCAGCTACGCGAGCTCAAACACGAGTGATTTGTCCGCATGGAGCGTCATGCTGCTTATTCAGGAAATCGGTCTGTGGCTAGAGTCTGCGGCGCGCACTGGGAAACGAAGAGATAGCAATGCAAATATACAGCGGTGTGGATTCTGTGGGCTCCTGCCAGGTATGCAATCACTGTGCTAAGTGCTGAATTCTTTGTTTGAGATGGGTAAGGATGCGGTCCAATTCGGTTCTCCACACCGGTCAGACCACAGAGGAAGCCAGCGGCCACTATCTTGGAGAGCTGATGTCACCATCCCTGTTTTTGACTGATCGAAGCTCATTCAGCTATAGAACAGGTAATTTCAGGATGCCATTCACCTTTGTGTTGCAGACAAATTACTCAGGCTCTTTCAGAAAATTGAAAAAGAGGGAGATCTTCCAAATTCATTCTACGAGGCCAATATCACCCTGATTCCTACAACAGATAGACACTTCAAAGAAAGAAGACTAAAGACCGATATCTCTAATGAACCTAAATGCAAAAATCTTAAATTAAATTTTGGCAAATCAGATACAAAAACATATCAAAAAAATGTGCACCATGATCAAGTAGGGTTCATCCCTGGGATGCAAGGAGGGTTCAATATACGAAAATCAATAAGTGTTATTCACCACATCAATAGACTTAAAAATAAAAACCATATTATCATCTAGATAGATGCAGAAAAAGCATTCGACAAAGTACAGCATCCCTTTATGTTCAAAACTCTCGAAAAACTAGGAATAAGAGGAACATTCCTCAATATTGTAAAAACAATCTATGCTAAACCGCAGGCTAGCGTCATTCTGAATGGAGAAAAATTGAAGACATTCCCTCCAAAATCTGGAACAAGACAGGGATGTCCGCTCTCACCACTTCTGTTCAATATAGTTCTCAAAAGACTGGCCAGAGCAATTAGACAGATGAAAGAAATTAAAGGCATATAAATAGGAAAAGAATAACTTAAATTATCACTATTTCAGATGACATGATTCTATACCTAGCAGACCCAAAAGGTTCTACAAAGAAACTAATAGAGCTAATAAATGAATTCAGCAAAGTGGCAGGATATAAAATCAACACGCATAAATCAAAGGCATTCCTGTATATCAGTGACAAATCCTCTGAAATGGAAATGAGGACAACCACTCCATTCACAATATCCTAAAAAAAAAAATGGGAATCAACCTAACAAAAGAGGTGAAAGTCTTATACAATGAAAACTACAGAACCCTAAAGAGAGAAATAGAAGATCTTAGAAGATGTAAAAATATACCCTGTTCATGGATAGGCAGAACTAACATCATCAAAATGGCGATATTACCAAAAGTTCTCTATAGGTTTAATCCAATGCCAATCAAAATCCCAAAGGCATTTCTTGTAGAAATAGAGAAAGCAATCATGAAATTCATATGAAAAAATAAAAGACCCAGAATTGCAAAACAATGCTAAGCAGGAAGTGTGAATCAGGCGGTATAGCGATACCAGACTTCAAACTATACTACAGAGCAATAGTAACAAAAATAGCATGGTACTGGTACCAAAACAGGCAGGTGGACCAATGGTACAGAATAGAGGACACAGAAACCAATCAACAAAACTACAACTATCTTATATTTGATAAAGGAGCTAAAAGCTTGCAATGGAGGAAGGATAGCATCTTCAACAAATGGTGTTGGTAAAACTGAAAATCCATATATAACAAAATGAAACTGAATCCCTTTTTCTCACCATGCACAAAAGTTAACTCAAAATGAATCAAGGACCTTGATATCAAATCAGAGACACACTGTCTGATAGAAGAAAAATTTGGTTACGATGTACATACTGTGGGGTTGGGCTCCAAATTCCTCAATAGGACACCTATAGTACAAGAGTTAATAACTAGAATCAACAAATGGGACTTACTCAACTAAAAAAGTTTTTTCTCAGCAAAAGAAACAATAAGAGGTAAATAGGGAGCCTACATACTGGAAAGAAATCTTTACTACTCACACTTCAGATAGAGTCCTAATATCCAGAGTATACAAAGAACTCAAAAAATTAGACAATAAGATAACAAATAACCCAATCAACAAATGGGCCAAGGACCTCAACAGACACTTCTCAGATGAGGACATACAATCAATCAACAAGTACATGAAAAAATGCTCACCATCTCCAGCAGTCAGAGAAATGCAAATCAAAACCACCCTAAGATACCATCTCACTCCAGTAAGATTAGCAGCCCTTATGAAGTCAAACAACAAGAAGTGCTGGCAAGGATGTGGGAAAAGAGGTACACTTGTACATTGCTGGTGGGACTGCAAATTGGTGCAGCCAATTTGGAAAGCAGTATGGAGATTTCTTGGAAAGCTTGGAATGGAACCACCATTTGACCCAGCTATTGCCCTTCTTGGTCTATTCACTAAAGACCTAAAAAGAGCATGCTACAGGGACACTGCTACATCGATGTTCATAGCAGCACAATTCACAACAGCAAGACTGTGGAACCAACTTAGATGCCCTTCAATAGAAAAATGGATAAAAGAAATGTGGCATTTATACACAATGGATTATTACTTTGCATTGAAAAATAAAAAATCATAGAATTTGCAGGGAAATGGATTGCATTAGACTAGATTATGCTAAGTGAAGCTACACAATTCCTATAAAACAAATGCCAAATGTCATCTTTGATATAAGGAGAGTAACTAAGAACAGATAGGGATGAAGAGCATGACAAGATGATTAACATTAAACAGGGATGAGAGGAGGAAGGGAGGGAGAAGGGAAATTGCATGGAATTGGAAGGAGACCCTCTGGGTTATACAAAATTACATACAAGAGGAATTGAGGGGAAAGGGAAAAATAATACAAGGGGGAGAAATTTATTACAGTAGAGGGAGTAGAGAGAGAAGTGGGGAGGGGCGGGGAGGCCAGGGGGAATAGTAGAGGATACGAAAGGCAGCAGAATACAACAGACACTAGTATGGCAATATGTGAATCAATGGATGTGTAACTGATGTGATTCTGCAATCTGTATACAGGGTAAAAATGGGAGTTCATAACCCACTTGAATCAAAGTGTAAAATATGATATATCAAGAACTATGTAATGTTTTGAACAACCATAAATAAAAATAAAAAAAAACCTCTCTTTGGTGAATAATGCATGCAATTCTAATATTTCTACAGTAACTGACCCAGTTTAACATCAATGCAAGTAGATTCCTATTGGACATGATGTGTATTTTGACGTTCACTTTTATTCAACACTGGTACATTACTATTTCATCAGTTTATGCACATAACAGGATATATATTTCATTCACAATTTAGAAAATTTATAGGCACTTGTTCCACTTTCAATCACTTCCTGCTTCAGAACACATGAATTCCTCCATATTTCTTGATTGGTCTTTTTATGAGACTTTTTTCCAAACATATTATTTTTGATTTCCATAATCACTTTTGAAACAAAACTCACACACACTTCATGATAAACAATAACCCTAAGATTACCATTAGATATATAACTGGTTGGAGTGAATGATTGTATGTCAATATATGATTTCCTATATATTTTCAGATATCAATTCAATCCATTATTTAAAGTGGAACCAGTTATAATATTTATTCACAGTATGGTCTATTCATGCATTATCTCTATATTCAAAGACACAGGGTACACCACTTTGTACCCCCAATACTAATTTATATGTCTTCAAATATTGCTCCCAGTAATGGTGGAAGAAATACTCATGTCATATAATCTACATACACATTTGATCACAATATTTTTCTGGGCACAAAATGCAAAGATCACACTTATGATTGTACCAAATCCTAAATGGAAAGTGAACATGGATTACTAAAACGATAAATGTCCAGGTTGCCTAATGCTTTCAAATGTCATTCCTATTGGTGACGACATATTTGTTTCTTCCTAAGATTATGTATTCAATCTCAACCCTATTGAAAATGTCTAATCCTATCACTCACTGTATAATTGCCTCATTTCATAATGTCTGTATTGATATTTTCCTTTTTACATATTTTCCCCAGTTCATCATGTGACTGACTCTTCACATGTGCTGAAATTTACATTCACTCTATAACAAAAACCCTATTGCTACAGAACTTTTGCCCCAAATCCTATACTCACTCTATTTCCTAAAGATACTGACTACCTTCCTAATCCCACCGACTATCTCAATTTGAGTGGATGTTCTCTTCTAAAATCAATCATCCAAGGTGTAAGGTCCTATGCCATTGATTATCTATTTATCTGAGACATCTGTGCAGAACGTAATTATAAGCTAAGTATCCCAATCAAGGGCCTAATGCCCTTCTGGGCTTCAAATCTTACCTAGATTTCTGTTTCCATACTTATATTTCACCTCTATAATCTTATAAATATCGCAGGTTCCCAATACTATTAATCATCCTTCGCAATGATTCGTAACCCAAATCGAACATGTTATTAACCCTAACCATACACTCTTACCTTAATCTAACTTTGCAGAAGAGCAGGGACAGAGTTCGTCTTACAATACAGGAATGTAGGGTATCTTCCTCCTGCTGAGAACCTCAAATGTCCATGCAGACTTGATCCCTGGAGAAGATGTAGGCAGCTATGAAGGACCTGAGAGAGCAAATGTCATCTTCCATCGCAAACAACCTTCCCAGGATGAAGGGTTGTGTCTGAATAAGCCTCTCTCTTGTTAATGTAGAGAAGATAGACCAAACCAGGCATGTGTGGAGAGCTATTCCGGGGTACCTATGGTTGATATACCATTCTAACTTGTAAAAGTGTCACAGGAAGAAAGGGCAGCCTCCATCTCATAGGAGTATTGTAAGCAACAGTTAGGACAAAGTGGTTGCCAAGGCAATGACCTCAAAGAATTCCTGAAGGAAGTAATCTCACCTCACTTCCTTGGTGATGGAACTCTCTGAACTTGGAATCCGGGAAGCCAGGCACCCAGAGCCAGTCTCAGTCCCAGTCCCAGTGGTCGTATTTTTTGGATTTACCAAGGACAGAGTCAGTCTTTCTTGGTACCTACTGAGGTGAGGATGAACAAATGTCAGGAAAGCTCTAAAGAGGGGCCTTTCCTGAGAAAGCAGGTAGTGGCTCACCGCTGGCTAGTGACAACTTCACAGATTTGGCCAAGGAGACCATATGTGACACAGGACAGGCGATTTCATCAGAACATAGTTTGGCCCACCAGTCAGAGGACACTCCCAATAGTCACAGACCTACTTGGGGGAAGGAGCTTCCTTTGTGTTTGTGGGTGTGGGTTTGAGATTTTGTCTCATGTTCTGAGAATAGGTAGGAAAGGCGGTTTGTTTGGTTTGGAGTGAACTGTTTCTGGTAAGTCGTTTGACAAGGCCAGTGTTTCTTTGTCTGTGTATCCCACTGTGTCCGTGGTTTTAGATATTAGAAAAGAGAATGAATCATTGGATGTGTCCTGTCTAGACTCAACTTGCCCAATTTATGAATGGACTGCGGCTTGACTTATGGGTGGACAACTCCAACAATCTTCCTAAGTTCCTGTTTTCTTCCTGAATTCTGCCCAATTTATGAATGGACTGCGGCTTGACTTATGGGTGGACAACTCCAACAATCTTCCTAAGTTCCGGTTTTCTTCCTGAATTCTGGCCACTCTCCAGAATAGGCTCATGGTTTTGTGTCCAAAATATGTACCACCTCCAAGCTCTGTGACATGGCCATGTACTGGATAGCTGAAAGAAATGGGAGCATCTCAGAAAACTCAGATATCAGTTTGACCAGGAAATTCTAAGTGAAGAAACCCTGCTTTGGGCCTTTTGCTCATCAATTGTTCTGTTGCCCTGAATGTCAGGAAGGCCTTTGCCTCAGGCCACACCATTGTAGAGCCTAAAGAAACAGTTTTCAAATGGAAATGAAAGGGCATCACCTGTGGCTCTTTGCTTAATTGCTTTGGAAAGGGATGTGTCTGAATCAGTCTTTTGGCCCTGTGTGAGACTGTGGCTTAGATTCTCAGCACCTGATGGATCTAAAGAAGGATCCCATGTGTGCATCCAAAACGAAAATGGACAAAAGAGCAGTCAGTGTGGATGAAGTCTCTCGCATTCTTCTGTAAGTGTCCTGTTCTCCATCATGTGAGAACAGTGATCATTTGGTTCAAATGTGTTCCTCAAAACCCTGCAGAGGCTAGCCCATAAGTGCTTGGTTTTTCTCGAGACTCCAATTCACATAAAGAATCTAAAACACACAGTCAGTAGGCCTCAAATTGGAGAAGCAGTGCCATATTAATGGCAGGCTTATTTGATCACTCTTGGTTCACTGGAAGGATGTCCTGGCCACCCTGATTTTAGGCAAAAGAGGGACAAGGGAGGTTATATTGGACACTGTCTTGGGCTGCACCCCTCATGGAAACCTCCAGCCAGAGGTTATGATGATTGTGTAAATGGAAGAAGATGAGTGCCATGTGGAAGTGTTTTGGATTTAATTGTGGATATTTGTGTGACAGTTGGAAGACATAACAAGGTCTACCTGGGCTTGAACTCTGGTGTGATTCCCCTTATAGACTGAGTTCAGGAACTGATCTCAGAGAAGTATTGCCATGTATTGTGTTGTGATTTAAGAGGCCATGTATGAGAGTCACCCTTGGAAACTGAGATCTAGCCCCAGAGTGGCTTTCCACAGAGCTCTGGGAATTTCAGCCAAGATATCACATGATTTCATTCGAAAGACTTGGCAGCCATAGTTGAGAGTGAAAACACACATGGACCTCATATTGTAGACCTCAATGGGCCTGGCTTAATGTGACCTTTTGGCCATTCTTTGGGAAGCCTTGCCTGTGAGGGTTCTCCAGAGCTTTCATTGAAATAATCTTGCTCACCATTTACTGGTTCCTGAATGAATTGAAACCCACAGTGCCTCCAACTTCATCCTTGAAAAATGTCTAAATAAATACCATGAAATTTTTGAAATTCCCATGACCAGGTGGCACTGGAGAACCTTTGGATGTCCTGTTGCTGATCATGGATGTACCAGACAGTGCCTTGCTTGACTGGGTTTCATGAAAATGGTGTAGAACAGAGGTGCCAGAAAGTTGCAGCCTGCTGAGAAGTGGGCCTAGAGCTTTGGTGGGCAGGAGTGTGATAAAACATCTCTGTTGGAGCAATGTGGATCTTCCATTGGCTTCCAAATGGCTTGTGGATTACATGAAGCAGCCAGCAGACCCTTGTAATTAAAGGCATCTTGTTATATGAAGAGGATTCAGGGCAATGTTCAGAATCAGGTTGCTATGGACAAGGATGCAATGTGGCAAGCTTTGAGGGATAGAAGCGTGGTTGGTGCGTTCTTCTGCAGACTCTTAACCACCGCACATGGCAGAACTCCCTCCAGCACTGTGTCTCAGTTGAACTCCTTGAATTTCATGAAGCAAATACCAAACTCCCAGTTCAGCAGCAAAAACCCCACAAAAAGTGGAGGAGGACCAAATGACTTCACAGTCCAACGGGGAGACACTTAGTCCCCAGAGGCCACAGTTTACCTAAAAAGAAGAAAATCAACACTGCTACCTCATGTTCATTGGAAAATAAGATACCATGTCCTCCACGTCACATAGAGGCAGACCCAGCTTTGATGGTCTCACTACAAAGGAAGCCAATTCTCCTGACAACAACATAATTTTCACGTTCCCAAACTCAGAGGCAGTTGCTCTAAAAGTTTTTAGGCCAGCAGAGCTCCATGTTTGTGGAGTGTTTACCCTGTCCCTTACTTTTGGAAACTCCTCTACAACCTCCAAGGTTGTGAACTCCTGAGCATTTTCCATTCCAGATATGTATTCACTGATTTTCTATCTATTCTCCTCTAACTGTGTCTTACTTGGGGTGAAGGTAATTTCAAGGCATTGTTCTGGATGAGAGTGGGAGGATATTTGTGCAGCATATATTTGCATACAAATTGGATTCAATTTCCAAGTTTCCTTTTGAAATACTGAATCCCTGACACTAACCCATACCTACTAGACTCAGACAACTCATCCTAATATGATAGAGAAAAATAACACAAACCTATAGAAATACAAGCAGTTCATTGGAGGCATGTTGTATAGTTGGACTTGCATTTTGCATTATACAAGGTAGGAGTTATAAATCTGGTCAATGTTTAATAGAAAAAGATCTCCATGTGTTTTTAAAGTTAACAAATATGAGAATTCATGTTTCCCTTTCTCTTTAGCCTATTCACACTTATATATTTATATGCATATATAGAATCCTACCAGGTATCACACGTACATCTTTGTCAGGTGGCTGACTTGGCAGATACAAATTGTGAGAAGAGATCACTCCTCCTAAACGCTGTTGGAACTGAAAATTCAACCTATAGGGAGCGTCCTAGTAGAACAACATTATACATAAACTCATGTTCAGTAAAATAAACATTTTTGCATCTGTGGATGATATATATTTACTGATGAATTTCGATTAGCATTTATATTGCTACTTTTTAATGTCTGTGAGTGTTTTTTATTTGTGTGTGTGTGTGTGTGTGTATACCCTCTCCAGATTTTTCAAAATATGAAATATATGTGTCTAATATACACTCTCTAAATGCATTCATGTTCATGTATGTAGATTTTTAATCAACATTTCACAAGATTATTCTGAGAAATATTCATCCACCTGAAATACATATTTGTTTCCTAGTACTGAAAACTAACTTCAGGGAATGATGCATACAAATCCTAATTATTCTACAGTAACTGACCCAGTCTAACATCAATGCAAGTAGATTCCTATGGGACATGATATGTAATTCTTTATTCATTTGTATTCGACACTGGTACATTATTATTTCTTCAGTTTTTGCACATCATAGGATATACATTTCATCCACAAGTTCACAAATTAATATGCATTTGTTTCAACTTTCACCACTTCTTGCTTCAGAACACATGTATTGTCAGGGTTTCTTGACTGGTCTTTTCATGAGACTTCTTTCCAAACACATTATTTTGAATTTCCATAATCATTTTGAAGCAAAACTCACACACTCTTCATGATAAACCAAAACACAAATATTTCCATTACATATATACCTGGTTGGAATGAATGATTGTATATCAATATACGATTTCCTTTAATTTTTCAGATATTAGATCAATTCATTTTTTAAAGTTGAAAAAAGTTATATTATTTATTCACATTAGGGTCTATTCATGCTTTATCTCTATATTCATAGACACAGGGTACACCTCTTTGTACCCCCGATTCTAATTTTACATCTTCAATATATTGCTCGCAGAAATGGTGGAAGACATACTCATGTCACCTGATGTACATATACATTTAATCAAAGTAATATTCTGGACAAAAAAATGTAAAGGTCACATTTATGATTGTACCAAAGCCTAAATGTAAAGTGTACATGGATTACTAAAAACATCCATGTCCAGGTTGCCTAATGCTGTCAATTGTCAATCCTATTGGTGACTACATATTTGTTTCTTCCTAATTTATATATTCAAACTCAACCCTGTTGAAAATGTCTAATCCTATCACTCACTTTATACTTTGCCTGATTTCATAATGTTTCTATTGATATCTGCTTTTTTACATATTTTCCCAAGTTGATCCTAGTGACTGACACTTCATATGTGCTGACATTTACATTCACTCTATAATCGAAACCCTATTGCTAAAGATTTTTTGGTCCAAATCCTTTAATCACTCTTCTTTCTAAACCTACCGACTATCTTCCTAATCCTACCGACTATCCCTTTTTGATTGGATGTTCTCTTCTACATTCAATCATCCAATGTAAAAGGTCCTATGCCATTGTATATCGAATTATCTGATACAACTTTGCAGAGCATAATTCAAAGCTAAGTATCCCAATCAAGGGAAAAACCCTTCTGGGCTTCAAATCATACCTAGATTTCTGTTTTCATACTTATATTTCACCAGATCTTAGAGAAGACGGACCATTTCAGGGGAACATAGTATGGCCCACCTGTCAGAGGACAATCTGGATAGTCACAGACCTAATTGGGGGAAGGAGGTGCCTTTGTGGGAGTGGGTATGGGTTTATTGTTTTGTCTCATGTTCTGAGAATAGATGGGAAAGGCGGTTAGTTTGGTTTGGAGTGGACAGTTTCTAGTAAGTCATTTGACAAGGCAAGTGTTTCTATGTCTGTGTATCCCACTGTGTCTGTTGTTGTAGATATTGGAAAAGAGAATGCATTAATGGATGTGTACTGTCTAGTGTAAATCTTCCCATAATTCAACCTGCCCAATATATGAATGGAGTGCAGCTTGTCTTTTTGATTTGCAACACCTGCTATCTTTCTAAGTTGCTGTTTTCTTCCTGAATTCTGGCCACTATCCAGAATAGGCTCATGGATTTGTGTCCAAAATATGTACCACCTCCAAACTCTGTGACATGGCCATGTACTGGATAGCTGAAGAGAATGGCGAGCATCTCAGAAAATGCAGATATCAGTGTGACCAGGAAAGTCTCAGTGGAGAAACCCTGCTTTGGGCCTTTTGCTTACTTATTGTTGTTTTGCACTGAAGTCAGGAAGTTCTTTGCCTCAATCCACCACTTTGTGAAGCCTGAAGTAAACAGTTTTCAAATGGAAATGAATGTCATCACCTGTGGCTCTTTGCTTAATTGCTTTGGGAAGGTATGTGTCTGAATTAGTCTCTTGGCCATGTTTGTGTCTATGACTTAGATTCTCAGCACCTGATGGATCTAAAGAATGGTCCCATGTGTGCGTCCAAAGCCATAATGGCAAAAAAAAAAATCATTCATTATGGATGAAGTCTCTTGCCTTCCTCTGTTAATTTCCTGAACTCCATCAAGTGAGAATAGGGATTCTTTGGGTCAAATGAGTTCTTCAATTCCCTGCAGAGGTGCTTGGGTTTTCGCATAACTCCAAATCACATAAAGAATTGATACCTGAAATCAGTAGGCGTCAAATTGGAGAAACACAGAAGTATTAACGGCAGGCTTATTTGATCACTCCTCGTTCACAGAAACGGTGTCCAGGCCACCCTGACTTTAGGCAAATGAGGGGCAAGCGAGCTGATTTTGGACACTGTCTTGGCTTTTCCCATGACTCCAATTCACATAAAGAATCTAGAACCCACAGTCAGAGAGCCTCAAATTGGATAAGCGGAGCAGTATTAAGGGCAGGCCTATTTGATCACTCCTGATTCACAGGAAGGGTGCCCAGGCTACCCTGAAGTTAGGCAAAATAGGTGCAAGAAGCTTATTTTGGACATTCTCTTGGGCTGCACAACTCATGGAAAACTCCAGGAAGAGGTTATGATTAGTGTCTATATGGAAGAAGAATAGGGCCATGAGGGAGTATTTTGGTTTTAATTGTTTTCATTTGAGTCGCGATTGGAAGAGTTGTCTGGGTCCACCTGGACTTGAACTCTGGTGTGATTCTCCTTATAGACTGAGTTCTGGAACTGACCTGAGAGAAGTATTGCCATGAATTGTGTTGGGATTTTAGGAGGCCAGGCATGAAGTTGCCATTGGAACCTGAGATCTAGGCACAGGTTGGCTTTCCACAGAACACTGCGAATCTCAGCCAGGATATTACATGATTTTATTCTGAAAGACTTGGCATGCATTATTGAGATTCAAAACACACATGGACCTCGCTTTATAGACCTCAATTGGCCTCGCTTCATGTGACTTTTTGGCCACTCTTTGGGTAGCCTTGCCTGTGAGAGTGCTCCAGAGCTTTCCCTGAAATTAGCTTCCTAACCCTTTAATGGTTCCTGAATGAATTGCAAACCACAGTGCCTCCAACTTCATCCGTGAAAAATTGCTAGATAATTACCATGAAATTTTTAAAATTCCCATGACCAGATGTCACTGGAGGACCTTTGATGTCCTGTTGATGATCATGAATATACCAGACAGGGCCTTGATTGACTGGGTTTCAGGAAAATGGTGTAGAACAGAGATGCTGGTAAGTAGAAGCCTAGTGAGTAGTGGGCCTAGAGAAGTGTTACGCAAGTGAGTGATAAAACATCTGTGGTGGGGCCATGTGGATCTTCCACTGGCTTCCAAATGGCTTGAGACTGACATGGTGCAGCCATCAGACCCATATACTTAAAGGCATATTTTTATATGGAGAGGTTTTAGGGCAATGTGCAGAATCATGTTGCTATTGTCAAGGGGGCAAGCTACGTGGGATAGAACCCTGGTTGGTGCATTCTCCTGGAGACCCTGCACACCACAGCTGACAGAACTCCCTTCAGCACTGTTTCCCATTTGAACTCGTTGTATTTAATGAAGCAAATTCCAAACTCCCAGTGCAGCAGCAAGAAACACCACGATAATTGGAGGATGACCAAGTTGTTTCACAGTCCACACGGGGAGACACTTAGCCCTCAGTGGCCACAGTTTACCTACAAAGAGAGAATTCAGCACTGCTGCCTCATTTTTATTGAAAAATAAATAACCATGTCCTCCAGGTCACATAGATGCAGATCGAGCTTTGATTGTCTCACTACAAATAAAGCTAAAGCTCCTGAAAACAACATATATTTTAAGTGCCCAACCTTAAAGGCAGATTCTCAAAAAGTCTTTAGGCCAGCAGAGCTCCATATTTGTGGAGTGTTTACCCTGTCCCTTACTTTTGGAAACTCCTCTACCGCCTCCAAAGATGTGAAATCTGGAGCATTTTCCATTCCTGATAGGTATTCACAGATTTTCTAACTCTTCTCTTCTAATTGTGTCTTACTTGGGGCGAAGGTAATGTCAAGGCATTGTTCTGGAGGAGAGTGGGAAGAATTTTCTGTAGCATATATTTGCATAAACATTGGATTCAGTTTTCTATTTTCCATTCAAAATACTGAATCCCTGACTCTAACCCATACCCGACCAGACTCTGACTACTAATTCTAATATGATGGAGAAAAATAACCCAAACAGAATCGAAATACAAGCAGTTCAGAGTAGGCCTGGTGTATTGTTGTACTTTTCTTTTGCATGATACAGAGTTGGAGTTATGAATCTAGTCAATTTATTGTGGAAATAGTTGTCCATGTATTTTTAAGGTTAACAAATATGTGAATTCCTGTCTCCCTTTCTCTGTATTCTTATATGCACATATAGATTCCTCCCTGGTACCACACGTACATTCTTGTGAGGTGGCTGACTTGGCAGATACAAATTGTTAGAAGAGATCACTCCTACTAAACTTGTTGGAATTGGATATTCAACCTATGGTTGAGCTTGCTAGTTGAACAGCATTATACATAAATCCATGTTCAGTAAAATTAATATTTTTAGATCTGTGGATGATATATATTTTATAATGAATTTTGATTGACATATATTTTGCTACTTTTTTGTCTGTGTGTGTGTTTTGTATATATATATATATATATATATATATATATATATATATATATATATATATATATACACTCTCCAGATTTTTCAAAATATGAAATATATGTGTCTTATATACACTCCCTAAATTCATTCATGTTTATTATGTGGATTTATAATCAACTATTCACAAGATTATTCTGAGAAATATTCATCCACCTGAAATTTGCCTAATGCTCTCAAATGTCAATCCTAATTGTGACTACATATTTGTTTCTTCCTAAGATTATATATTTAAACTCAACCCTGTTCAAAATATCTAATCCTATCACTCACTTTATACTTTGCCTGATTTTGTAATGTCTCTATTGATATCTGCTTTCCTACATATTTTCCCCAGTTCATCATTGTGACTGACTCTTCACCTGTGCTGACATTTACATTCACTCTCTAATCGAAACCCTATTGCTAAAGAAATTTTTTTCCAATTCCTATACTCACCCTTCTTCATAAAAGTACTATCTTCCTAATGCTACAGACTATCGTTTTTGACTGAATGTTCTCTTCTACATTCAATCATCCAAGTAAATTTGGGGCGAGCTTCAGAGGAGGAGACCACCAACAGACTATCTCTTGCAACATCAAAGGGTTTTTTGGGTGTCCAGCATGCTGGGGCTCAGAGATCACTTGAATAGAGCAGATAGCCCTGAGAATAGCTTAAATAGAGCTTATATACTTTCCCTGGAGAGGGCAGGGAGGGAATTCTATTGATGGGTCAGGGTGAGAGGGTGGTTTGCATTCACCTGGGTGAGGGAGTACATTCTGCAGTTGGGCAGTTGGGGACAGAACATTCTGGGAACAAGATTTGCAAGCATTTCTCAAGATTTCAATAGTGTTTTGTTAAGCATACAGAAAAACAAGAAGTGACAAGTACCTATTTTATTAAACTTTAATTCCCCACTTCTTCTTCTGGCTACTTTTAATCATAAAAATGATCATTGGAGGGTGTCACATTCTATGTCTGCTAGTGGGGTATTACCATAAGTTTAACTCGTCCAATTTGAGCCTGGAGAAAAGAAATTACACGGTTGAGCAAACAGGATTTTATAGTTAGCAATAATATGAGGATTATTATTGGACCGGCCAGGGTTGATAAAAACGTAGTTAACCAGGAGGAGTGTGTGAACCAAGACTCAAGCCACCCTTTTTGGGCCTCTCTCTCTTGTTGATGCTCTTCAAGGTGTCTTTTAAATTTACTCATAGATTTTATTACAACTCCAGTATGGTCAGCATAAAAACAGCATCCTTCCCTCAATGCAGCACAAAGGCCCCCTTCTCTAATGAAGAGGAGGTCCAACCCTCAACTGTTCTTTAAAACAACTTCAGAGAGAGAGGTTAAAGATTCATGCAAAGCTCTGATGGAGGTTTCTAATATCTTAGTTTTGCTCTATTGCTTCTTCTAATTGGGTCATTTGTTGTGTCCCATGAACAATGGCAGTGGTTCCTGTGCCCACCCGTGCAGCAACTCCTATTCCTAATAGGATGGCTAAAGTGAGGGATACAAGTTCCCAGTGGAACCGGTTGTATGCCCCCCCTATTTGATCTTCAAACGAACCTGCGTCATGATAGAGCTTTCTGGGAAACATCTGCAACATTTCAAAATAATCACATCTGTTGACCATTTCATAAAAACATAAACAATGTTTAAGTATATAGAATTATGCTGTTGTAGGGACAGACAAGGCAAGGCACCTAAGATAGCACTGAAGACAGGGAAACAGTCCTATATTGTTGCAACTGGATTCAGAGGGCATTGCTTCTGTTGTAATCAATTAGTCCCCTGAAACTCAAGTTTAGGTAGTTTCAGAATTGTGTACCCAACATATAAGGGATGGGGCTCAGAAGTTTACAGTCTGCAGAAGTTCAAAAAAGCAGTATATGTTTCTGATTTTTCCTCTGTTCTGGGCAAGTTAAATTTTCAAGGACACCTGGGAGGAGGAGAGCTTATTATTCCCTTTCTTATTTTCCCCCTGCCAGCTGTTACAACGGAGCCCAGTTGGTAATTTCTTTATCTTAGAAATGTGGCCATATCTGTGAAGCCCCAGCTGAAGGCCAGAGGACTTGTTCACATATTTTGTGAAAAACTAGTTAGGGGTTGTCTAGCTTAGAAGTACTGAGTTTTTTAGCCAGTGGCCAAGTATAACAGGGCAATACAAAAAGAGAAAGTTTATCTACATTGAACTCTTTATAGAAACTCTATGCTGAAAGTTCTAAAGTCAGCCATGGTGAAGACTTCTGGAGAAGGACATTTAAGACTTTTCTGTGGGCCTGGTACAGAGGGGGAATACGGGGAAAGTGGGGCTGAGAGAAGCTAGGAGGATCTGAGAATGAGGAAAAAGAGAGATGTAAAAGAATAATTGGAAAGGTGTTTGGGAATTTCCTAGCAAAAAACTTGAGCAGTAGAACAGGTAGAGAAGAGCAGAAAACGGGAGTGAGTATCCCAAAATCCTGTGAGGGACTTTAAATTTTAGTAACCTGTTTTCAGTGATGACAAAGCAACTTTAATGGCCATTTATATTACATCTTGGATAAGGGTCTGAGAGCTCTCCTCAGCTCGTTTGAGCTTTGGGTTAGCTGGAAAGAGGACCTGGTGGGACCCGGTGTGGGCACTGACAGGAAGAGAGAGGAGTGAGTGGGTGGAGGGGTACCTCAGTACCTGCTACCTCACAAGCGGGCAATTGTCTGAGAACTGGTGGAGGTTTGGGATTCTGATCTAGTAATTGGAGGGGAGAAATCACGTTGCTGAGGTGGGAGTGACAGCAGAGAGTCTGGAGCAGAAGGCTGAGGATAAAAATCTATTGGAGAAGCATAGTTCAGGATGTGAGTGAAGGAGGGAAAGGGCTTCCACATAGGGGAATCTCCTTTCACCCTTTTGAGCACTTGCAGAAGTTAAAAAGGTCACGCAAAATTTGAGGATCTAGAGACCCCTCTGGGGGCCATCCTTTTTCTGTTGTCT
Organism: Callospermophilus lateralis; assembly: GCF_048772815.1. Taxonomy (NCBI): domain Eukaryota; kingdom Metazoa; phylum Chordata; class Mammalia; order Rodentia; family Sciuridae; genus Callospermophilus; species Callospermophilus lateralis. The sequence goes on from NW_027514889.1 coordinate 346,531, forward strand.
ACTTGGTAATATGGCCAATGCTGTGTACTGAATTTGATGAAGTATTGGGTTCCATCAGGCAGCCTCTGTATGCTCACATCTCCATGACATACTGAAGAAGTCGGTTTTTCCCCCACACAGCCGTTACTGTTTGTGGCTTTGATAGTTTCCCGGGCAAACAAGTAATCTAGGATAGCCAACCTGCATCTGGCTCGCGTGTCCCTACATCCATAATGTTTGTTTCCATTATCTATGGTACACAAGGGATTTAATGGTATTTTAGTGGGATTTTCTTCATCAGGGATATCCCAATAGAAAAAACCTATGGCCAGCTGACAAATGTCTGGGTGGAGAGATGGCCACCAGGTCCCTAAGGGGGATGTATGTGAGATCGATTATACACTTTTCCAGTAGGATTTGTAATCAGCCATCGCTGCTTAAAAGGCTGATGAAGGTTAGGACTACTTGTGGCCAAGGGGAGAGTATATAACCTTATCCACATGGCGAATACACAATTTGAAACTGTTACCAGTCTTTTCCAGTTTCCAGAAAGATTCTGGACAAGGAGCAGGCTTGAGATGAGAGGCATGGATCCAAGAAGTGATTCTGTATACCTTTACCACTGTAGGTGTTATAAGTAGCACCTGGTATGGTCCTTTACAGCTGGGTTCCAGGGATGACACCTGATGTCATCTTACATACATGAAGTCTCTTATTTGATATGGATGTGGAATCCCCTGGTACACAGTTTGTTACGCAGTGGGCAGCTATTTTCACAGGTATCACTGAGTTCTTTCAAGAGCTTTAAGTCTGTCAAGCAAGAGGGTGTGGAAAGGATCCTTAGGTCTTACAGTTGGGCTTAGGACCCTTACTGGACGAGGGCCACCATAGAGAACTTCTCAGGGGGTAAGGTTACTCAAAGAAACAGAAGGATTTTTTCTTGCATGAAACATTGCATAAGTCAGGAGCACAGTCCAATCTTTTATGCTGGTCTCTAAGCTTAATTTCGTTAAGGTCTCTTCAATGGTTCTATTCATTCTTTCTACTTGTCCTGAACTCTGGGGTCTATAAGCACAATATAACTTCCAATTAATCCCCAGGTTCCTGGCTAACCCCTGACTTACCTGGGCCATGAACATCGGTCCATTATCAGATCCTATTACCAGCTTAGCTTCCTCCAATGGTAGAGAGGCTTAGTCAGCAGCAGGGGAATCACTTAGAGTGTGTTCTGTGTTAGGGGACGAGGGCAGGGGGTAAGGAGAGGAGGAAGAGTCCAGTAGAGTCAAATCTTGTGACTCAGGGAAAACAGAGGGTAGAGGAGGAGGAAGAGGTGAGGGTTTGAGAGATCATGTGGGAAGGAGTATGAGCAGAGGCATGGGCAAGGAAAGGCTTCACCCATGGAGGAGGAGATTTGCAGAGGTCCTGAAAAGTTAAGATATATGGCTGTTGATCAGGATGGCTATGTGGCCCTGGCTGAAAGACAATATCTCTGACTTTATAAATTACTGGGAAGTAGAAAGATCTTTCTTGGGGCCATACGACTCCAAAGATGGGCCATTCTGAGGCACAGAGAGTCTGCCAGGTCCAGCGTTTTACTAAAAAAAGAAAGATTCTGAGCCCTTAAGCGGACTTTGGTTCAGTGATCAAGGGTCAGGGACAGAGGCATTGAAGTGCTCTGTCCCATAATGAAAGGTACACAAACAGTAAAAGCAAAGACACATGACACAGATAAGACAAGACCATAAAGACAGGCAATGGACATCCAACACTGAGACCAGGAATGCGTAGCCGGCAAAACCCGATAGGATGGCAATACCGAATCTAAAAGAAAATATCACTGAGTCGATGAAGCAATTGTTCCTTGATTCTCCGAGTCCTCTTTGGGGTCCCCCAGGGAGGTGCCCTATGTCTCTGTGACACGTCTCTCAGCCACCGTCGGAGAGACCCCAGGCTCTTCATCGCCAGCAATTTTGCCAAGCCCTAACATGACACCTGAAACCAGAAAGAGGCGCCTTACTTGCTCCGAGAGGAGCCCGTTGGGGTCTCTCATCCGCCACTGCCGGAACTCGGTGGAACCTCAATATGTAAAGGTCAGGTGAGTGTTGGAGGAAGAGACTACCAAGAGACTGTCTCATGCAACAGCAAAGGGTTATTTTGCGTCCAGCTTGCTGGGGCTCACAGCTAACTTAAATAGATCAGAGAGCTCTGAGAACAGCTTATGCAGAGCTTACATACATTCCTTGGAGATGGAAGGGAGGGAAGTTTAGTGATGTGTAAGGGTGAGTGGACGGTTCGTGTGACACCGAGTGAGGCAGTACATTCTGCAGTTTGGCAGTTGGGAACAGTACATTCTAGAACAAGATTAGCAAACATTTCTCAAGATTTCAACAGTGTTTTTTTAAGCATACAGAAAAACAGGAAATAGCAAGTACCTATTTTATTAACCTTTCACTACCGACTATCCTTTTTTGACTGGATGTTCCTTCTACATTAATTCATGCAAAGTACAAGGTCCTATGCCATTGTATATCGATTTGATTTATCTGAGACATCTCTGCAGAACGTAATTCAATGCTGCGTATCCCAATCAAGGGCCCAATGCCCTTCTGGCCTTCAAATCATACTTAGATTTCTTTTTTCATACATATATTACACCTATATATTCTTATACACATAGCAGGTTCCCAATACCATTATTCATCGAGCACAATAATTTCTAACCCAAATCAAACATGTTTTTAACCATAATCATACACTATTCCCTCAATCTAACTTTATAGAACATCAGGGAAAGAGTTGATTTTACAATACAGAAATGTAGGGAAACTTCCACCTGCTGATAACCTCAAAGGCCCATGCAGAAATGATCCCTGGAGAAGATGTAGGCAGCTATGAAGGACCTGAGAGACCAAAAGTCATCTTCCATGGCAAACAACCCAGTCAGGATAAAAGGTTGTGTCTTAATCAGATTCTCTTCTTAATGTAGAGAACATGGACCAAAACAGGCCTGTGTGGAGATCTATTCCTGGGTGCCTATGGTTGATATACCATTCTAACTTGTGAAAGTGTCACAGGAAGTAGGGGCAGCCTCAATCTCATGGGACCCTTGGAAGTAACAGTTAAGACAAAGTGGTTGCCAAGACAGGGACCTCATTCAGTTCAGGAAGGAAGTGACCTCACCTCACTTCCATGGTGATGGAACTCTCTGAACTTTGGATCCAGGAAGCCAGGCACCCATAGCCAGTCCAAGTCCCAGTCCCTATGGTCTCACTTGTTTGGATTTACTAAATGCAGTCAGTCTTTCTTGGTACCTTCAGACGTGAGAAGGCCAAATGCCAGGAAAGCTCGGAAGCGGGGCTTTTCTTGAGAAAGTCGTTAGTGGCTCACCGTTGGCTCCTGAGAAGTTCACAGAGTTTGCCAAGGAGACCAGATCTGAGACAGGACAGGCCATTTCGGGGGAACGTATTATGGCCTACAAGTCAGAGGACACTCCGGATAGTCAAAGACCTACTTAGGGGAAGGAGGTGCCTTTGTGGGTGTGGTTGTGGGTTTGTGGTTTTGTCTCATTTTCTGAGAATAGGTAGGACAGTCGGTTTGTTTCATTTGAAGTGGACTTTTCTAGTAAGTCTTTTCACAGGGCGAGTGTTTCTATGTCTGTGTATTCCACTGTTTCCGTGGTTGTAGACATTAGAAAAGAGAATTCATCAATGGATGTGTCGTGTCTAGTAGAAAGCTTCTCAGCATTCATATTGCCCCGTTTATGAATGGACTGTAGCTTGCCTTATCGATGAGCAACACCTGCTACCTTCCTAAGTTTCTATTTTTGTCCTGAATTCCGGCCAATTTCAAGAATAGGCCCATGGTTTTGTGTCCAAGATATGTACCACCTCCAAGCTCTGTGACATAGCCATGTACTGGATAGCTGTAGGTGATGGCGAGCATCTCAGAAAACTCAGATATCAGTGTGACGAGGACAGTCTCAGAGGAGAAACCCTGCTTTGGGCCTTTTGCTTACCTATTGTTCTGTTGCCCTGAATGTCAGGAAGTTCTTTGCATCTGGCCACCCCTTTGTGAAGCCTGAAGAAAACAGTTTTCAAATGGAAATGATTGGGCACACCTGTGGCTGTTTTCTTAAGTGCTTTGAAAAGGGATGTGACTGAATCAGCCCCCCTGGCCCTGTGTGTGGCTGAGGCTTAGATTCTCAGCACCTGTGGATCTAAAGAAAGTTCCCATGTTTGCATCCAAAGGAAAAATGGCAGAAAGAGCAGCCATTGGGATGAAGTTTCTCGACTTCCTCTGTAAGGTTCCTGAACTCCATCAAGTGAAAATAGGGATCCTTTGGGTCAAATGAGTTCTTCAAAACCTGCAGAGGCTAGCCCATAGGTGCTTGGTTATTTCATGACTAAAATTCACATAAAGAATCTAAACCAAACAGTCAGTAGGCCTCAAATTGGAGAATTGGAGCGGTATTAATGGCAGGCCTATTTGATCACTCCTGGTTCACAGGATGGGTGTCCAGGCCACCTTTACTATAGGCAAATGAGGGTCAAAGGAGCTTATTTTGAACACTGTCTTGGTCTGCTCCCCTCATGGAAACCTCCAGCAAAATTATGATGATTGTCAATATGAAAGAAGATGAGGGCCATATGGGAGTGTTCTTGTTTTAATTGTGGTAATTTGTGTGGTAGTTGGAAAAGATGACTCGGATCACCTGGGCTTGAACTCTGGTGTGATTCCCCTTAAAGAATGAGTTCTGGATCTGACCTCAGAGAAGTATTGTGGTGAGTTCTCTTGGGATTTTACTAGGCCACACGTGAGAATCGCCTTTGGAAATTGAGATCTAGGCCCAGGATGGCTTTCCACAGAGCTCGGGGATTCTGAGCCAGGATATCACATGATTTAATTCTTAAAGACTTGGAAGCCCTAGTTGAGAGTCCAAACACATATGGACCTCACATTGTACACCTCAATGTGTCTGGATTCATGTGACCTTTTGGCCAGTCTTTTGGAAGGCTTTTCTGTGAATGTTCTCCAGAGCTTTCATTGAAATGAGCTTCCTCACCATTTAATGGTTCCTGAATTAATTGAAACCCACAGTGCCTCTAACTTCATTTTTGAAAAATGACTAGATTCATACCATAAAATTTTTGAAATTCCCATGACCAGGTGGCACTGGATAAACTTTGGATTTCCTTTTGCTGATCATGAGTGTACCAAAGAGTGCCTTGATTGACTGGTTTTCGTGAAAATGGTGTAGAACAGAGATGCCAGTAATTTGGAGCCTAATGAGTAGTGGGCCTAGAGAAGTGGACTGTAGGTGTGTAAATAAATATTTTTGGTAGGACCACCTGGATCTTCCATTGGCTTCGAAAGACTTGCAACTGACATGGTGCAGGCAGGAGACCTTTATATGTAAAGGCATCTTGTCATATGGAGAGGTTTCAGGGCAATGTTCAGAATCAGGTTGCTATAGTCAAGGTGAAAGCTATGTAGGATAGAAGCCTGGTTCGTACATTCTCTTTGCGTCCCTGACCAACCACACATGACAGAACTCCCTCCAGCATTTTGTCCCAGTTGAACTCCTTGTATTTCGTGAAGCAAATACCAAACTCCCAGTGCAGCAGTAAGAAACACCCTGGAAAGTGGAGGATCACCAAGTGGCTTCACAGTCCACACGGAAAGACACTTAGCTCCCAGTGGCCACAGTTTACCTACAAAGAGAGAATTCAGAACTGCTCCCTCATGTTCATTAGAAAATAAGGACCATGTGCTCCAGGTCATAGAGATGCAGACCCAGATTTCATGGTGTCACTACAAACGAAGCTAAATCTCCTAACAATTACATATATTTCTTGTTCCCAACCTCAGAGGAAGTTTCTCAAGAAGTCTCAAGGCCAGCACAGCTCCATGTTTCTGGATTGTTTACCCTCTCCCTTACTTTTGGAAACTGTTCTACCACCTACAGTGTTGTGAACTCCTGAGCATTTTCCATTCCACATATATATTCAGATTTTCTAACTCCTCTCCTCTAATTGTGTCTTACTTTTAGCGATGGTTATGTCAAGGCATTGTTCTGGATGAGAGAGGGAAGATTTTTGTGTATCACATTTTTGCATACACATTAGATTCATTTTCCTTTTTTCCATTTGAAATACTGAATCCCTGACACTAACCCATACCCTACTAGACTCTGACTACTAATCCTAATATCATGGAGAGAAAGAAACCTAACCGAATAGAAATACAGGCCTTTCATAGGAAGCATGGTGTATACTTCTATTTGCCTTCTGCATTATCAAGAGTATGTTTTTTAAATCTAGTCAACTTTTCATTGTAATATTTCTCCATGATTTTTTAAAATTATCACATATATAAATTCCTGTCTCCCTTTCTCTGTATCCTATTCAGCACATGTATTTTTTTATACATATATATATAATATCCTACCTGGTATCACACGGACAATCTTGTGAGCTCCCTGATTTTGGAATATAAAATTGTGAGAACAGATGACTCTCCCTAAATAATGATGGGACTGAAAATTCAACCTATGGGTGAGCTTCCTAGTGAAAAACACTATACATAAATCCATGTTCAGTAAAATGAATATTTTTGGATATGTGGATGAATTATATTTCATGATGAATTTCGATTGGCATATATATTGCTAAATATTAATGTGTGTGTGTGTGTGTGTGTATGTATTTTTTTTAAATCTGGAAAAAAAATATATATGTGTATATATATACATATATATATATATATATATATGTATATATATTATATATATATATATTATATATATATATATATATATATGTATATTCTCCAGATTTTAAAAAAATATGAAAAATATGTGTCTTATTATACACTCCCTAAATTCATTTATATTCATGTATGTGGGTTCAAAATCCACTTTTTACAAGATTATTTTCAGCAATATTTATACACCTGTAATACATATTGGTTTCCTACTACTGAATACTAAGTTCAGTAGGTGGTGCATACAAATCCTAATATTTCTACAGTACCTGACCCAGTTTAACATCAATGCAAGTAGATTGCTATGGGACATGATGTGTATTTTGAAGTTCATTTTTACTCAACACTGGTACATTACTATTTTTTCAGTATATGGACATCATAGGATATATTTTTTCACCCACAACTTCACAAAATTATAGGCATTTGGTTCACTCTCATTTACTTACTACTTCAGAACACATGTATTCCTCCATGTTTCTTTACTGGTCTTTTCACTAGACTTCTTTCTAAACACATTATTTTTGATTCCATAATCATTTTTGAAGCAATACTCACTCTTCACGATAAACCGTAACCCTAATATTACCATTACATATATAACTGGTTGGAATGATTGTATATATATCAATATAAGATTTCCAATACATTTTCAGATGCAAACTCAATCCATTATTTAAAGTTGGAACCAGTTATATACTTTATTCACAATCTGGTCTATTCATGCAACATCTCAATAATGATCAACACAAGGTACACCTATTTGTATCACCAGTACTAATTTATAAGTTTCCAGAATATTACTCCCCATAATGGTGGAAGAAATACTCATGTCAAATTATCAACATATAAATTTTATCACGGTAGTATTCTGGACACAAAATGCAAAGGTCACACATATGATTGTACCAAAGCGTAAATGGAAAGTGACCATGGATTACTAAAAACATCCATGTCCAGGGTGCCTAATGCTCTCAAATGTCAATCCTATTGATTACTACATATTTGTTTTTTCCTAAGATTATATATTCAACCTCAAGCCTGTTGAAAATGTCTAATCCTATCACTCACTTTATACTTTGCCTGATTTCCTAATCTTTCTATTGATATCTGCTTTCCTACATATTTTTCCCTGTTCATCATTGTGACTTTCTCTTCAGATGTGCTGACATTTACATTCACTCTCTAACTGAAACCCTATTGCTAAAGAACTTTTGGTCCAACTCCTAGTCTCACTCTTCTTCCTAAACCTACTGACTATCTTCCTAATCCTACAGACTATCCCTTTTTGACTGGATGTTCTCTTCTACATTCAATCATCCGAGGTACACGGTCCTATGCCATTGTATATCGATTTATCTGAGACCTCGGTGCAGAACATAATTCAAGCTCAGTATACCAATCAAGGTTCTGTTGCCCTGAATGTCAGGAAGGTCTTTGCCTCAGGCCACCCCTTTGTAAAGCCTGAAGAAAAAAATTTCAAATGGAAATAAATGGGCATCACCTGTGGCTCTTTGCTTAATTGCTTTGGAAAGGGATTTGTCTGAATCTGCCTCTTGGCCCTGTGTGAGGCTGTGGCTTCGATTCTCTGCACCTGATGGATCTAAAGAAAGATCCCATGTGTGCATTCAAAACCAAAATGGCAAAAAGAGCAGTCATTGTGGATGAGGATTCTTGCCTTTCTCTGTTAGGTTCCTGACCCCCTTCAAGTGAGATTAGGGATCCTCTTTGTCAAATGAATTCTTGAATGCTCTCCAGATGTGCTTGGATTTTCTCATGACTCCAAATCACATAAAAAATCTATACCTGACATTCAGTAAGCCTCAAATTATAGAAACAAAGCGGAATTAATGGCAGGCCTTTTTGATCACTCCTGGTTCACAGGAAGGGTGTCCAGGCCACCCTGACTTTAGGGAAATTAGAGGCAAGGGAGCTTATTCTGAAAACTGTCTTTAGTTGCAACCCTCATGGAAACTTCCATCCAGAACTTTTGATGAGGGTCTTTATGGACGAAGATGAGGGCCATGTGGTAGTTTTTTTGTTTTAATTGTGGTCATTTGTGTGGGGGTTGGAAGACATGACTTGGTCCACCTGGGCTTGAACTCTGGTGTGATTCCCCTTAGAGCCTGAGTTCTGGAACGTACCTCATAGAAGTATTGATATGAATTGTGTTGGTTTTTAGGAGGCCACGCATGATTGTCACCCTTTCAAACTGAGATCTAGGCCCAAGGTGGCTTTCCACAGAGCAATGGGAATCTCAGCCAGGAAATCACATGATTTTATTCTGAAAGACTTCGCAGCCATTGTTGGCCCTCGGAAGCAAGAAGGAGTGGCCATACTCATATCGAATAAAATCAACTTAAAACCTAAGTTAATCAAAAGTGATAAAGAAGGACACTATATACTGTTAAGAGGCAACATTCACCAACAAGACATAACAATTATCAATTTGTATGCACCAAACAATGGTGGTGCCAAGTCATAAAACAAACTCTCCTCAAGTTCAAGAGTCATATAGGCTATAGCACAATAATTACGGGTGACTTCAGCACACAACCCTCGCCATTGGACAGATCCTCTAGAGAAAATCTGAATTAAGAAACTATAGAACTCAATAGCACAATCAATAACCTAGACTTAACCAACATATATAGAATATATCAAACATCATAAAGTGGATACATGTTCTTCTCAGCAGCACATTGGTCCTACTCAAATATAGACCATATATTATGCCATATGGAAACTCTTAGTAAATATAAAAGTATGGAGATAATACCATGCACCATATCTGATCATAATGGAATGAAACTTGAAATTAATGATTGAAGAAGGAAGGAAAAATTCTACATCACATGGAAAATGAACAATATGTTACTGAATAATCAATGGGTTACAGAAGACATAAAGGAGGAGATAAAAAAATCTCTTAGATACAAATGAAAATACAGACACAACATACCGGATTCTGTGGGAAACAATGAAAGCAGTTTTAAGAGGGAAATTCATTTCTTGGAATTCTTTCCTCAAAAAAAGAAAAAAAACAACAAATAAATGATCTCACACTACATCTCAAAAACCTAGAAAAAAAAGAGCAAAACAACAAATGTAGTAGAAGACAAGAAATAATTAAAATTAGAGGAGAAATCAACAAAATTGAAACAAAAAAATTGAACAAATAAAAGTTGGTTCTTTGAAAATAAATTAAATCGACAGGCCCTTAGCCATGCTAATGAAGAGAAGCAGAGAGAGAACTCAAATTACTAACATATGGGATAAAAAAGGCAATATCACAACAGACACTACAGAAATACAGAAGATAATTCGAAAGTATTGTGAAAACCTATATTCCAATAAAACAGAAGATAATGAAGATATCGATAAATTTCTTATGTCATATGATCTGCCCAGATTGAGTCCGGAAGACACACAAAATTTAAATAGACCAATAACAAAGGAAGAAATAGAAGAAACCTTCAAAAGACTACCTACCAAAAAAAACCCTGGACCAGATGGTTATACAGCAGAGTTCTACAAAACGTTCAAAGATGAATTAATACCAATACTTTTCAAGCTATTTCAAAAAATAGAAAAAGAAGGAGTTCTTCCAAATTCATTCTATGAGGCCAACATCACCCTGATCCCAAAACCAGACAAAGACACTTCAAAGAAAGAAAACTACAGACCAATATCTCTAATAAACTTGGATGCAAAAATTCTCAATAAAATCCTGGCAAATCAAATACAAAAGCACATAAAAAAATTGTGCATCATGATCAAGAGGGATTCATCCCAGGGATGCAAGGCTGGTTCAATATACGGAAATCAATAAATACTATTCACCACATCAATAGACTTAAAGAGAAGAACCATATGATCATCTCGATAGATGCAGAAAAAGCATTCTACAAAGTACAGCATCCCTTTATGTTTAAAACTCTATAAAAACTAGGAATAACAGGAACTTACCTCAACATTGTAAAAGCTATATATGCTAAACCTCAGGCTAGCATCATTGTAAATGGAGAAAAACTGAAGGCATTCCCTTTAAAATCTGGAACAAGACAGGGATGCCATCTATCACCACTTCTATTCGATTTAGTTCTTGAAATACTAGCCAGAGCAATTCGACAGACAAAAGAAATTAAAGACTTAAAAATAGGAAAAGAAGAACTTAAATTATCGCTATTTTTGGATGACATGATAATATATTTAACAGACCCAAAAGGGTCTGCTAGAGTTAGTAAATGAATTCAGCAAAGTGGCAGGATATAAAATCAACACGCATAAATCTAAGGCATTCCTGTATATCAGCAACAAAACTTCTGAAATTTAAATGAGGAAAACCACTCCTTTTACAGTATACTCAAAGAAAATAAAAAACTTGGGAATCAACCTAACCAAAGAGGTGAAAGATTTATGCAATGAAATCTACAGAATCCTAAAGAGAGAGATAGAAGAAGATGTTAGAGGATGGAAAAGTATGCCCTGTACATGGATAGGCAGAAATAACATCATCAAAATGGCGATATTACCCAAAGTTCTCTACAGGTTTAATGCGATGCCAATCAAAAACCCAATGGCATTTCTTGTAGAAATAAATAAAGTAATCATGAATTTCATATGGAACAACAAAAGACCCAGAGTAGCGAAAGCAATTCTAAGCAGGAAGTGTGAATCCAGAGTTCAAACTGTACTACAAAGCAATAGTAACAAAAACAGTGTGGTACTGGTATCAAAACAGGCAGATGGACCAATGGTACAGAATAGAGGACACAGAGACAAATCCACAAAATTACAACTTTCTTATATTTGAAAAAGGGCCTAAAAGCATGCAATGGAAGAAGGATAGCATATTCAACAAATGGTGCAGGGACAACTGGAAATTCATATGCAACAAAATGAAACTGAATCCCTTTCTCTCACAATGCACAAAAGTTAACTCAAAATGGATCAAGGAGCCAGATATAAAATCAGAGACACTGCGTCTGATAGAAGAAAAAGTTGGCTACGATGTACATACTGTGGGGTTGGGCTCCAAATTCCTTAATAGGAAACCCATAGCCCAAGAGTTAATAAAAAGAATAAACAAATGGGACTTACTTAATCTAAAGAGATCTTTCTCAGCAAGAGAAAAAATAAGAGAGGTAAATAGAGAGCCTACATCCTGGGAACAAATTTTTACCCCTTACACTTCAGATAGAGCCCTAATATCTAGAATATACAAAGAACTCAAAAAAATTAAACAATGAGATAACAAATAACCCAATCAACAAATGGGCCAAGGATCTTAACAGACACTTCACAGAGGAGGACATACAATCAATCAACAAGTACATGAAAAAATGCTCACCATCTCTAGCAGTCAGAGAAATGCAATCAAAACCACCCTAAGATACCATCTCACTTCAGTAAGATTGGCAGCCATTATGACGTCGAACAACAATAAGTGTTGGTGAGGATGTGGGGTAAAGGGTACACTTGTACACTGCTTGTGGGACTGCAAATTGGTGAGTACAATATGGAAAGCAGTATGGAGATTCATGGGAAAGCTGGGAATGGAACCACCATTTGACCGAGATATCGCCCTTCTCAGACTCTTCCCTGAGGATGTTAATAGAGAGCAGTATAAGGATACTGCCACATCGATGATCATAGTGGCACAATTCACAATAGCTAGACTTTGGAACCAACCTAGATGCCCTTCAATAGACGAATGGATAATAAAAATGTGGCATCTATACACAATTGAGTATTACACAGCACTGAAAAATGACAAAATCATAGAATTTGCAGGGAAATGAATGGCATTAGAATAGATTATGCTAAGCGAATCTATCCAATCCTTAAAAAACAAATGCCAAATGTTTCCTTTTATATAGAGAGAGCAAATAAGAAGAGAACAGGGAGGAAGAACATGAGAAAAATATTAAAACTAAACAGAGATGAGTGGGGGGAGAGAAAGGGAGAGAGAAGGAAAAGCATATGGAAATGGTAGGAGACTACTCAATGTTACACAAAATTACATATAAGAGGTTGTGAGGCTAAAGAGGGGAAAACAAGGGAGAGAATTAAACAACAGCAGATGAGGTAGAGAGGGAAGATGGGAGGGGAGGGGGAATAGTAGGGGATAGGAAAGGTAGCAGAATACAACAATAACTAGTATCCTATTATGTAAAAACGTGAGTGTGTAACTGATGTGATTCTGCGATTTGTATTTGGGGTAAAAATGGGAGTTCATAACCCAATTGAGTCAAATGTATGAAAGATGATATATCATGAGTTTTATAATGTTTTGAACAACCAAAAATAAAAAGAATTGAATTTCCAATATTTGAGTCATTTAACAACTTTATTTTTTAATAAAATTGTCTTTTATTTGTTATCTTACTTGCTGGTATCTGCCTTTCAGTTTTAAAAAACTATGAGCTGTAGCCATTCATCCATGTAGTATGTAAAAGAAAATTTTGAGTGTCTCCATGTTACCAGATTGGCAAGGCATCAAGGTTTCCTTCACAAACAAGGTGAAGGCTTTGCCATTAGAAATTTAACATTCTGCAAAACAATTTTTTTAACTTTCCAATTAAATTTCCAAAAAAATTTAGAAAAAGAAGAATATAATCCCCACAGTAAGAAGGCCTCAAAGTGGAGAAGTGGAGCATTTACGGCAGGCCTATTTGATCACTCCTGGTTCACAGGAAGCATGTCCAATCCACCCTGACGTTAGGCAAATGAGGGGCAAGGGAGCTTATTTTGGGCACTGGTTTGGCTGTGCCCCTCATGGAAAACTCCATCCACAGGTTATGATGTGTGTCTATATGGAAGAAGATGAGAACCATGTGGGAGTGTTTTGGTTTTAATTGTGGTCATTTGTGTGGTAGTTGGAAGAGATGACTGGGTCCACCTGGGCTTGAACTCTGATGTGATTCCCCTTAGAGAATGAGATTTGGAACTAACTTCAGAGAAGTATTGCCATGAATGTTGTTGGGATTTCAGGAGGCCACACATGAGAGTCGCCCTTGGAAACTGAGGTCTAGGCCCAGGGAGGCTTTCCAGAGAGCACTGGGAATCTCAGCTAGGATATCACAGGTTTTATTCTGAAAGACTTGGCAGCCATCGTTGAGAGTCAAAACACACATGACCTCACATTGTAGACCTCAATGGGCCTGGCTTCATGTGACAATTTGGCCACTCTTTGGGAAGACTTGCCTGTGAGAGATCTCCAGATCCTTCATTAAAATGAGCTTCCTCAACATTTAATGGATCCTGAATGAATTGAAACCCACAGTACCAACAATTTCATCTGTGAAAAATAGTTAGATAAATACCATAAAATTTTAGAAATTCTCATGACCAGGTGGCACTGGAGAACCATTGGATGTCCTGTTGCTGATCATGAGTATACCAGACAGTGCCTTGATTGACTAGGTATCATGAAAATCGTGTAGAACAGAGATGCCAGTAAGTTGGAGCCTGCTGAGTAGTGGGCCTAGAGCAGTGGTGTGCAGGTGTGTGATAAAACATCTCTGGTGGGGCCATGTGGATCTGCCATTGACTTTCAAATGCCTTGAGACAGACACGGTGCAGCCAGCAGACCCTTCTATATAAAGGCATCTTGTTATATGGAGATTTTTCACGCCAATGTTTAGAATCAGGTTGCTATGGTCAAGGGGCAAGCTATGTGGGATAGAAGCCTAGTTGGTGCATTCTCATGCAGACACTGACCCACCACACGTGACAGAACTCCCTCCAGCACTGTGTCCCACTTGAACTCCTTGTATTTCGTGAAGCAAATACCAAACTCCCAGTGCAGCAGCAAGAAACAAAACGAAAAGTCGAGGATGACCAAATGGCTTCACAGTCCACATGGGGAGACACTTAGCCCCAGTGGCCACAATTTAGCTACAAAGAGAGAATTTAGCACTGCTGCCTCATGGTCATTGGAAAATAAGAAACCATGTCCTCCTGGTCACATAGATGCAGACCTAGCTTTGATGGTCTCACTACATCGGAAGTTAAAGCTCCTGAAAACAACATATATTTCAAGTGCCCAAGCTCAGAGGCAATTTCTCAAGAAGTGTTTAGGCCAGCAGATCTCCATGTTTGTGGAGTGTTTACCATGTCACTTACTTTTGGAAACTGCTCTATCAACTCCAAGGTTGTGAATTCCTGAGCATTTTCCATTCTAAATATATATTCACAGATTTTCTAACTCTTCTCCTCTAATTCTGACTTACTTGTGGCGAAGGGAATGTCAAGTCATTGTTCTGGATGAGAGAGAGAAGATTTTGTTTAGCACATATTTGCATAAACATTGGATTCATTTTACAATTTTCTGTTTGAAATACTGAATCCCTGACACTAACCCATACCCTACTAAACTCTGACTACCAATCCTAATATAATGGAGAAAAATAACCCAAACAGAATAGAAATACAAGCATTTCAGAGGAAGCATGGTGTATAGTTGGACTTACCTTTTGCATGATATAAGGTAGGAGTTATAAATCTAGTCAATTATTTGTTGAAATAATTCTCCATGTGTTTTTAAAGTTAAGAAATATGTGAATTCCTGTCTCCCTTTCTCTGTAGCCTATTAAGCAAATGTATTTTTATATGCACAAATAGAATCCTACCTGGTTTCACATGTACATTCTTGTGAGGTGGCTGAATTGGCAGATACAAATTGTGAGAAGAGATCACTCCTCCTAAACGCTGTTTTAACAGAAAATTCAACCCATGAGTGAGCTTCCTAGATGAACAACACTATACATATATTACTGTTCAGTAAAATGAATATTTTGGGATATGCGGATGAGTTATTTTTCATGATGAATTTCAGTTGGCATATATATTGCTACATTATAATGTGTGTGTGTTTGTGTGTCTATATATATATATATTCTCCAGATTTACCAAAATATGAAATATATGTGTCTTCTTATACACCGCCTGAATTCATTCATATTCATATATGTGGATTTATAATCAACTTTTAACAAGTTTATTCTCAGAAATATACATCCACTGAAATACATATTTGTTTCCTAGTACTGAAAACTAACTTCAGGGAAGGGTGCTTACAAATCGTAATATTTCTACAGTAACTGACCAAGTTTAACATCAATGCAAGTAGATTCCTATTGGATGTGATGTGTTTATTAAAGTTCATTTTTATTCAAACCTTGTACGTTATTATTTCTTCAGTTTATAGACATCATAAAATATATCCTTTCATTCACAAATTCACAAATTTATAAATATTTGGTTCACTTTCAATCACTTCCTCCTTCAGAACACTTATATTTCTCCATGTTTCTTGACTCGTCTTTTCACTAGACTTCTTTCTAAACACATTATTTTCGATTCCATAATCATTTTTGAAGCAAAACTCATTCACTATTCATGATAAACGGTAACCCTAAGATAACCATTAGATATGTAAGTGGTTGGAATGAATGTATGTATATCAATAAATGATTTCTTCTATTTTTTCAGATATCAATACAATCCATTATTTAAATTTGGAACCAGTCATATAATTTATTCACATTATGGTCTATTAATGCATCATCTCTATATTCATGAACACAGGGTAAGCCTATTAGTATCCCCAGTACTAATTTATATCTTTTCAAAATATTTCCCCCAGAAATGGTGGAAGAAATACTCATGTCACCTGATCTTCATATACATATTATCACAGTAATATTTTGGACACAAAATGCGAAGGTCACCCTTATGATTGTACCAAAGCCTCAATGGAATGTGAACATGGATTACTAAATATATCCATGTCCAGGTTGCCTAATGCTCTCAAATGTCAATCTTATTGGTGACTACAAATTTGTTTCTTCTTAAGATTATGTATTCAACCTCAACCCTGTTGAAAATCTTTAATCCTATCATGTTATACTTTGCCAGATTTCCTAATGTCTCTATTGATGTCTGCTTTCCTACATATTTTCCCCAGTTCATCATTGTGCCTGACTCTTCACATATGGTGTCATTTATATTCACTCTCTAACCAAAACCGTATTGCTAAAGAACATTTGGTCCAAATCCTAGACTCACTCTTCCTCCTAAACCTACTGACTATCTTCCTAATCCTACACACAATCCCTTTTTGACTGGATGTTCTCTTCTACATTTAATCATCTGAGGTACAGGGTCTTATGCCATTGTATATCAATTTAACTGAGACCTCGGTGCAAAACATAACTCAAGCTAAGGATCACAATCAAGGGTCCAAATCCTTCTGGGCTTCAAATATTACCTAGATTTCTGTTTTCATACTTATGTTTTCCCTCTATATTCTTATAAATATCGCTGGTTCCCAATACAATTATTCATCCAGCAGAATGATTTCCAACCCAAATCGAACATGCTATTAACCCTGACCATACAATATTCCCTCAATCTCACTTTACAGAAGAGCAGGGACAAAGTTCGTATTACAATACAGGAAGTTAGGAGATCTTCCACCTGCTGAGTACCTCAAAATCCATGCAGAAATTATCCCTGGAGAAGATGCAGGCAGCTATGAAGGACCTGAGAGAACAAAAGTCATATTCCATCGCAAACAACATGGTCAGGATGAAAGGATGTGTCTGAGTCAGCCTCTCTATTCTTAATGTAGGGAAGATGGACCAAACTAGGCCTGTGTGGAGAGCTGTTCCCAGGTGACTATGGTTTCTATACCATTCTAACATGTGAAAGTATCACAGGAAGTAGGGCAGCCTCCATGTCAGGAGACAATAGGAAGAAACTGTTAGGACAAAGTGGTGGCCAAGACAGTGACCTCATTCATTTTCTGAAGGTAGTGACCTCACCTCACTTCCTTGGTGATGGAGGTCTCTGAATTTTGTGATCCAGGAAGCCAGGCACCCTGAGCCAGTCCCAGTCGCAGTCACAGTGGGCTCATTTCTTTGGATTTACCAAGGACAGAGTCAGTCTTTCTTGGTACCTACTGATGTAAGGGTTGCCAAATACCAAGAAAGCTGTGAAGAGGGGTCTTTCCTGAGAGCATAGGAGTTGGCTCACCACTGCCTCCTTACAAATTCACAGATTTGATGAAGGAGACCAGATCTGAGACAGAAAGGCCATTTCTGGGTTACATCGTATGTCCTACCAGTCAGAGGACACTCCAGATAGTCACAGACCTACTTGGAAGAAGGAGGTGCATTTGTGGGTGTTGGTTTGTGTTTGTGGTTTTTTCTCATGATCTGAGAATAGGTAAAAAAGGAGGTTTGTTTGGTATGGAGTGGACTGTTTCTAGTAAGTCATTTGACAAGGAGACTGTTTCTGTGTCTGTGTATCCCACTGTGTTTTTCTTTGTAGATATTAGAAAAGAAAATAGCTCATTGGGTGTGTCCGGTCTAGTAGAAAACTTCCCAGTATGCATCCTTCCCAATTAATGAATGGACTGAGGCTTGCCTTATCCATGGGCAACACCTGCTATCTACCTATGTTCTCATTTTGTTCCTGAATTCTGGCCACTCTAAAGATTAGTATCATGTATTTTTGTACAAGATACGTACCACCTCCAAGCTCTGTGACATAGCCATGTACTGGATAGCTGAAGGGAATGGCGAGCATCTCAGAAAACTCACATATCAGAGTAACCAGGAAAGTCTCCTAGGAGAAACCCTGCTTGGGGGCTTTTGATTACCTATTATTCTGTTGCTCTGAATGTCAGAAAGGTCTTTGCCTCAGGCCAAACCTTAGTGAAGCCTGAAGAAAAGAGTTTTCAAATGGAAATGAATGGGAATCACTTGTGGCTTTTTACTTCATTGCTTGGGAAGGGATTTGTCTGAATCAGCCTCTTGGCCCTGTGTGAGCCTGTGGTTTAGATTTTCAGCACCTGATGTATCTAGAGAAAGATCCCATGTGGGCATCCAAAACCAAAATGGAAAAATAGATCAGTCATTGTACATGAAGCCTCTCGCCTTTCTCTGTAATATTAATGACCTCCATCAAGTGAGAATAGGGATCATTTGTGTCAAATGAGTTCTTCAAAGCCCTGCAGAGGCTGGACAATAGGTGCTTGCGTTTTCTCATGACTCCAATTCACACAAAGAATCTATACCCCACAGTCAGTAGGCCTCAAATTTGAGAAGTGGAGCAGTATTAACAGCAGTCCTATATGATCACTTCTGTTTCACAGGAATGTTGTCCAGGCCACCCTGACTTTAGGCAAATGAGGGGCAAGTGAGATTATTTTTGACACTGTCTTGGGCTGTGCCCCTCATGGAAACCTCCAGCTAGAGGTTATGATTAGTGTCTATATAAAAGAAGAAGAGGGCCCTGTGGGAGTGTTTTGGTTTTAATTGTCGTCATTTGTGTGGCAATTGGAAGAGATGCCTGGGTCCACCTGGGCTTGAACTCTGTTGTGATTCCCCTTAGAGACTGAGTTGTGGAACTGAGCTCAGAGAAGTATTGCCATGAATTGTGTTGAGATTTTTGGAGGCCAAGCATGAGATTCGCCATTGGAAACTGAGATCTAGGCCCAGGGTGACTTTCCACAGAGCACTGGGAATCTCAGCCAGGATATCACAAGATTTTATTTTGAAAGATTGTCAGCCATAGTTGAGAGTCAAAACACACATGGAATTCACATTGTAGACCTCAATGGGCCTGGCTTCATGTGACCTTTTGCCCACTCTTTGGGAAGCCTTGCCTGTGAGAGTTCTCCAGACCTTTCATTGAAATGAGATTCCTCACCTTTTAATGGTTCCTGTATAAATTGAATCCCACAGTGCCTCCAACTTCATTATTAAAAAATATCTAGATAAATACCATGAATTTTTTGAATTTACCATGACCAGGTTGCACTGGAGAACCTCTGGATGTCCTGTTGCTGATCATGACTGTACCAGACAGTGCCTTGATTGACTGGGTTTCATGGAAAAAGTGTAGAACATAGATGCCAGAAAGTTGGAGCCTGCAGACTAGTGGGCCTAGAGCAGTGGAGTGTAGGTGTGTGAAAAAAACATTTCTGGTGGGGCCACGTGGATCTGCCATTGGCTTAGAAATCACTTGTGACTGACATGGTACAGCCAGCAGACTGTATGTAAAGGCATCTTATTATATGGAGAGGATTCCTGCCAATGTCCAGAATCAGGTTGCTATTGTCAAGTTGAAAAGCTATGTGGGATTGAAGCCCCACTGGTGCATTTTCGTAACCCACCACACGTGAGAGTACATCCTCCAGCACTGTGTCCCAGTAGAACTCCTTGTATTTCGTGAAGCCAATACCAAACTCACAGTGCAGCAGTAAAAAACACCACGAAAGTGGATAATGACCAAATGGCTTTTCAGACAACACAGTTAGATACTTAGACCCCAGTGGCCAAAGTTTACCTACAAAGAGAGAATTCAGCACTGCTGCCTCATGTTCACTAGAAAATAAAAAACCATGTCATCCAGGTCACATAGATGGAGACCCAGAATTGATGGTCTCACTACAAAGGAAGCTAAAGCTCCTGACAACAACATATATTTTAACTGCCCAAGCTCAGAGGCAGTTTCTCAAAAAGGCTAGCAGAGCTCCATGTTTGTGGAGTGTTTACCCTCTCTCTTTTTGTAACCCGTTCTACCTCCTACAAGTTTGTGAACTCCTGAGCATTTTCCTTTCCACATATGTATTCACAGATTTTCTAACTTTTCTCCACTAATTGTTTCTTATTTGGGGCGAAGGTAATGTCAAAGCATTGTTCTGGATGAGAGTGGGAAGATTTTTGTGTAGCACATATTTGCATACACATTAGATTCATTTTCCTATTTTCCATTTGAAATACTGAATCCCTGACTCTACCCCATACCCTACTAGACTCTGACTACTAATCAAAATATGATGGAGAAAAAGAAACTTAACAGAATAGAAATACAGGAATTTCATAGGAGTCATGGTGTATACTTGGACTTGCCTTCGGCTTTATCAATGGTATGTGTTATAAATCTAGTCAACTTTTCATTGTAATACTTCTCCATGAGTTTTTAAAATTAACACATATGTAAATTTCTGTCTCACTTTCTCTGTAGCCTATTCATCACATGTATTTTTTAATGCATCTTTAGAATTCTACCTGGTATCACATGTACATTCTTGTGAGCTTGCTTATTTTGGAAGATACAAATTGTGAGAAGAGATCGCTCCCTCTAAATACTGATGGAACTGGAAATTCTACCTATGGGTGAATTTCCTAGATGAACAGTATTATGCATAAATAAATGTTCAGTAAAATGAATATTTTTGGATATGTGGATGATATCTATTTTTTTATGATTTTCGAATGGCATATATATTGCTACATTTTAATGTCTGTGTATGTGAGTATCTAATTATCTATCTATCTATCTATCTATCTATCTATATAGATATAGATATCTACTCTTTAGATTTTCCAAAATATGAAATATATGTGTCTTATTATACACTTTCTAAATTCACTCATGTGTGTGTATGTGGATTTATAATCAAATTTTTACAAAATAATTCTTAGAAATATTCATCCACCTTAAATACATATTTATTTCCTAGTACTGAAAACTAAATTCAGTGAATGGTGCATACAAATCGTAATATTTCCACAGTGACTGACCCAGTTTCACATCAATGCAAGTAGACACCTATGGGACCATGATGTGTATTTTGAAGATCATTTTTATTCCACACTGATACATTACTATTTCTGCAGTTTATGGACATTATAGGATATATCCTTTCATCCACAATTTCACAAATTTATAGGCATTTGGTTCACTTTCAATCACTTCCTATTTCAGAACACATGTATTCCTCCATGTTTCTTGACTGTTCTTTTCATAAGATTCTTTCCAAACACATTATTTTTGATTTCCATAATCATTTTTGAAGCAAAACTCAGACACTCTTCATGATAAACCATAATGCTAATATTACCATTAGATGTATAACTGGTTAGAATGAATTTATGTATATCAATATAAAATTTCCTATATATTTTCAGATATCAATTCAATCCATTATTTAAAGTTTGAACCAGTTATATTATTTATTCACAGTATGGTCTATTAAGGCATCATCTCTATATTCATAGACCGATGGTATACCTATTTGTATCCCAAATACTAATTTATAAGTCTTTAAAATATTGCTTTAAGAATTGGTGGAAGAAATACTCTAGTCACCTGATATACATACACATTTTATCACAGTAATATTCCTGACACAAAATGCAACGGACACACTTATGATTGTACCAAAGCCTATATTGAAAGTGAGCATGTATTACTAACAACATCCAAGTCCTGATTAACTAATGATCTCAAATATCATTCCTATTGGTGACTACATATTTGTTTTTTCCTAAGATTAAATATTGAATCTGAACCCTGTTAAAAATGTCTTATCCTATCACTCACTTTGTACTTTGCCTGATTTCCTAATGTCTCTATTGATATCTGATTTCCTACACATTTTCCCCAGTTCATCACTGTGACTGACTCTTCAAATATGCTGACATTTACTTTCACTCTTTAACAAAAACCCTATATCTAAAGAACATTTGGTCCAATTCCTCGACTCACTGAAATGGGTTCTTCAAAGCCCTGCAGAGGGTAGCCCATAGGTGCTTGATTTTCTCATGACCCCAATTCACATAAAGAATCTATGCCCCACAGAGAGTAGGCCTCAAATTGGAGAAGTAGAGCAGTATTAATGGCAGGCCTATTTTATCACATCTGGTTCACAGAAAGGGTTTCCAGGCCACACTGAGTTTAGGCAAATAAGGGGCAAGTGAGCTTATTTTGGACACTTCCTTAGGCTGCGCCCCTCATGGAAACCTCCAGCAAGAGGTTATGATGAGAGTTTATATTGAAGAAGATGAGGGCCATGTGGGAGTGTTTTGGTTTAATTGTGGTCATTTGTGTGGTGGTTGGAAGAGATGACTGGGTCCGCATGGACTTCAACTCTGGAGTGATTCCCCTTAGAGACTGAAATGAACTCAGAGAAGTATTGACATGAATTGTGTTGGGATTTTAGGAGGCCACACATGAGAGTTGCCCTTGGAGACTGAGATCTAGGCTCAGGATAGCTTTCCAAAGAGCACTGGGAATCTCAGGCAGGATATCACATGACTTTATTCAGAAAGACGTGGCAGCCATTGTTGAGAGTCAAAACACACATGGACCTCAATTGTAGACCTCAATGGGCCTGGCTTAATGTGACCTTTTGGCCACTCTTTGGGAAACCTTGCCTCTGAGAGTTCTCCTGAGCTTTAATTGAAATAAGCTTCCTCACCATTTCATGGTTCCTGAATAAATTGAAAGCCACAGTGAATCCAACTTCATCCTTGAAAATTGGCTAGATAAATACCATGAATTTTTTAAATTTCCATGAACAGATGGCACTGGAGAACCTTTGGATATCTGTTGCTGATCATGAGTGTACCAGACATTGCATTGATTGACTGGGTTTCATGAAAATGGTGAGAACAGAGGTGCCAGAAAGTTGGAGCCTGCTGATTAGTGGGCCCAGAGCAGTGGTGGGCAGGTGTATGATAAAACATCTGTCGTGGGGACACGTGGTTCTGCCATTGGTTTCCGAATGACTTGTGACTGACATGTTGCAGCCAGCAGAACCTTACAAGTAAAGGGACCTTGTTATATGGAGAGGTTTCAGGGCAATGTTCAGAATCAGGTTGCTATGGACATGGGTGCAAGCTTTTTGGGATAGAAGCCTGGTTGGTGCATTCTCCTGCAGACCCTCAACCACTACACGTGAGAGTACTCCCTCTAGCACTGTGTCCCAGTTTTTCTCCTTGTATTACGTGAAGCCAATACCAAACTCCCAGTGCAGCAGTAAGAAACACCACGAAAAGTGGAGTATGACCAAATGGCTTCACAGATCACATGGTTAGACACTTAGACCCCAGTGTCCTCAGTTTACTAACAAAGGGAAAATTCAGAACTTCTTCCTCATGTTCAATAGCATATAAGGAACCATGTCATCCAGGTCACATAGATGCCAACCCAGGTTTGATGGTCTCAATACAAAGGAAGCTAAAGCTCCTGACAACAACAAATTTTTCAAGGGCCCAAACTCAGAGGCAGTTTCTCAAAAACTCATTAGGCCACCAGAGTTCCATGTTTGTGGAGTGTTTACCCTGTACCTTACTTTTGGAAATTCCTCTACCACCTCCAAGGTTGTGAACCCCTGAGCATTTTCTTTTCCAGATATATATTCACAGATTTTCAAACTCTTCTCCACTAATTGTGTATTACTTGTGGCGAAGGAAATATCAAGGCATTGTTTTGGAGGACAGTGGGAAGATTTTTGTCTAGCAAATATTTGCATACACATTAGATTCATTTTCCTATTTTCCATTAGAAATACTGAATCCCTGTCACTAACCCATACCCTACTAGACTCTGACTACTAATCTTAATATGATGTAGAAAAAGAAACCTAACAGAATAGAAATACAGGCCGTACATAGGAGGCATGGTGTATACTAGGACTTGCCTTCTGCTTTATCAAGTGTATGTGTTATAAATCTAGTCAACTTTTTATTGTAATACTTCTCCATGAGTTTTTAAAGTTAACACATATGTACATTTCTGTCTCCCTTTCTCTGTAGCCTATTCATCTCATGAAATTTATTATGCATATTTAGTATCCTACCTGGTATCACACGTACATTCTTGTGAGCTTGCTGTTTTAGGATGATACAGATTGTGAGAAGAGATCACTCCCCCTAAATACTGATGGAACTGAAAATTCAACGTATTGGTGAATTTCCTAGATGAACAGCATTATACATAAATCCATGCTCAGTAAAAAGAATATTTTTGGATATGAGGATGATATATATTTCATAATGAATTTTGATTGGCATACATATTACTACATTTTAATGTCTGTGTTTGTATCTATATATATATTTTTTTTCTCCAGATTATTCAAAATATGAAATATATGTGTCTTATTATACACTCATTAATTTAACTCATGTTCCTATATGTGGATTTATAATCAAATTTTCACAAGATTATTCTCAGAAATATTCATCCACATGAAATACATATTTATTTCCCAGTACTGAAAACTAACTTTGGTGAATGGTGCTTACAAATACTAATATTTGTACAGTAACTGACCCAGTTTAACATCAATGCAAGTAAAATCCTATGGGACATGATGTGTATTTTGAAGTTCATTTTTATTCAACACTGGTACATTACAATTTCTTCAGTTTATGGACATCATAGGATAATACTTTTCATCCACAAGTTCACAAATCTGTACGCATTTGGTTCACTTGCAATTACTTGCTGTTTCAGAACATATGTATTCCTCCCTGTTTCTTGAGTGTTCTTTGCATGAGATTATTTCCAAACATATTATTTTCGATTTCCATAATCATTTTTGAAGCAAAACTCCCACACTCTTCATCATAAACCATAATGCTAAAATTACCATTAGATGTATAACTGGTTAGAATGAACTTATGTATATCAATATAAGATTTCCTATATATTTTCAGATATCAATTCAATCAATTATTTAAAGTTTGATCCAGTTATATTATTTATTTACAGTATGGTCTATTAAGGCATCATCTTTATAATCATAGGCACAGGGTACACGTACTTGTGTACCCAATACTAACTTATCAGTCTTAAAATGTTGCTTTCAGAAATAGTTGAAGAAATACTGTAGTCACCTGATATACATTTACATTTCAACACAGTAATATTCCTGACAAAAAATGCAAAGGACACCCTTATGATTGTACCAAAGCCTAAATTTAATGTGAGCATGTATTACTAACAACATCCATGTCCTGATTAACTAATGATCTCAAATATCATTCCTATTGGTGACTACATATTTGTTTCTTCCTAAGATTATATATTCAAACTCAACCATGTTAAAAACATCTTATCCTATCACTTACTTTGTACTTTCCCTGATTTCCTAATGTCTCTATTGATATCTGCTTTCCTACACATTTTCCCCAGTTCATCACTGTGACTGACTCTTCACATATGCTGACATTTACATTCACTCTCTAACCAAAACCCTATATCTAAATAACTTTTCGAACTATCTCTTTTTGTCTGGACGATCTCTTCCTCATTCAGTCATCCAAGGTACAAGGTCCTATACCATTGTATAGCGATTTATCTGAGACAACTTTGTGGAAATAATTCAATGCTAAGTATCCCAATCAAGGGCCCAATGTTCATCTGGGTTTGAAATCTTTCCTAGATTTCTGTTTTCATACTTATATTACACCTATATATGCTTGTAATATCGGAGGTTCCCAATACCATTATTCATCTCACAGAATGATTCCTAACCCAAATCGAACATGCTATTAACCCTAACCATGCACTGTTCCCTCAATTTAACTTTACGAAGAGCAGGGACAGAGTTGGTGTTATAATACAGGTAGATAGGGGATCTTCCACCTGTTGAGAACCTCAAGTTCCATGCAGAAATAAACCCTGGAGAAGATGTAGGCAGCTATGAAGAACCTGAGAGAGCAACAGATATCTTCCTTGGTAAAATACCTGGTCAGGATGAAGCGATGTGTCTGAATAAGCCTCTCTCTTCTTAATGTAGAGAAGATGGACCAAACCAGGTCTGTGTGGAGAGCTGTTAACATGTGCCTATGGTTGATATACCATTCTATCTTGTGAATGTGACACAGGAAGTAGGGGCAGCCTCTCTCTCATGGGACCCTTGGAAGCAAATTTAGGATAAAGTGGTTGCCAAGATAGTGACCTCATTCGGTTCCTGAAGGAAGTGACCTACCTCACTTCCTTGGTGATGGAACTCTCTGAACTTGGGATCCAGGAAGCCAGGCACTCAGAGCCAGTCCCAGTCCCAGTCCCAGTGGGTTCACTTGTTTGGATTTACCAAGGACAAAGTCGGTCTTTCTTGGTACATACTGATGTGTGGATGGCTAAATGCCAGGAAAGCTCTGAAGAGGGGCCTTTCCTGAGAAAGCAGGTAGTGACTCACTGATTGATGCTGACAACTTTACAGAGTTGGTAAAGGAGACCTGATCTGAGACAGGAAAGTCCATTTCGAGGGAGCAGAGTAAGGCCCACCAGTCTGAGGACACTCTGGATAGTCACAGACCTACTTGGGTAATGGAGGTGCCTTTGTGGGTGTGGGTGTGAATTTGTAGTTTTGTATCATGTTCTGAGAATAGGTAGGAAAGGCAGTATGTTTGGTTTGGAGTGGACTGTTTTTGGTAAGTCATTTGACATGGCGAGTGTTTCTATGTTTGTGTTCCCCACTTTTTCCGTGGTTGTAGATATTAGAAAAGTGAATGCATCAATGGATGTGTCCTGTCTAGTAGAAAGCATCTCAGCACACATCCTGCCCAATTTATGAATGGACTGTGGCTTGCCTTATATGGGCAACACCTACTTCTTTCCT
The DNA here is from genome assembly GCF_048772815.1 of Callospermophilus lateralis. Lineage (NCBI taxonomy): Eukaryota > Metazoa > Chordata > Mammalia > Rodentia > Sciuridae > Callospermophilus > Callospermophilus lateralis. The sequence goes on from NW_027514889.1 coordinate 373,709, forward strand.
TAGTTCCTGTTTTCTTCCTGAATTCTGGCCACTCTCCAGAATAGGCTCATGTTTTTTTGTCCAAGATATGGACCTCTGTCGAGGTCTGTGACATGGCCATGTACTGGATAGATAAAGGGAATTGGGAGCATCTCAGAAAACTCGGATATCAGTGTGACCAGTAAAGTCTCAGTAGAGAAACCCTGCTGTGTGCCTTTTGCTAACCTACTGTTCTGTTGACCTTAATGTCAGGAAGGTCTTTTCCTCAGGCCACCATTTTGTGAAGCCTGAAAAAAACTGCTTTCAATTGGAAATGAATGAGCATCACCTGTGGCTCTTTGCTTAATTGCTTTGGAAAGGGATGTGTCTGAATCATCCTTTCGGCTCTGAGAGAGGCTGTGGCTTTGATTTTCAGCACCTGATGGATCTAAAGAAAGATCTCATGTGTGCATCCAAAACCAAAATGGCAAAAAGATCAGTCATTGTGGATGAAGTCTCTTGCTTCCTCTGTTAGGTTCCTGACCTCCATCAAGTAAGTAGAGGGATCCTTTGAGACAAATGAGTTCTTCAAAGCCCTGCAGCAGTGCTTGGGTTCTCACATGACTCCAAATCACATAAAGAATCTATACCTCACAGTCAGTAGGCTTCAAAATGAAGAAACAGAGCAGTATTACTGGCAGGCCTATTTGATCAATCCTGGTTTACAGGAAGGGTGTCCAGGAAACCCTGACTTTAGGAAAATGAGGGGAAAGGGAACTTATTTTGGACACTGTCTTGGGCTGCGCCCCTTATGGAAACCTCCAGCCAGAGGTTATGATGAATGTGTACATGGAAGAAAATGAGGGCCATGTGGGAGTATTTTGGTTTTAATTGAACATATTATTAACCCTAACCATACACTGTTCCCTCAATCTAAGTGTTCAGAAAAGCAGGGAAAGGTTTGGTCTTACAATACAGGAATGCAGGGGATCTTCCACCTGCTGAAAACTTCAAAGTTCCATGCAGAAATGATCCCTGGAGAAGATGTAGGCAGCTATGAAGGACATGATAGAGCAAAAGGCATCTTCCATGGCAAACAACCTGGTCAGGATGAAGGGTTGTGTCTGAATCAGATTCTCTCTTCTTAAGGTAGAGGAGATGAACCAAACTAGGCCTTTGTGGAGAGCTGTTCCCAGGTGACTATGGTTTCTATACTATTCTAACTTGTGAAAGTGTCACAGGTAGTAGGGACATCCTCCATGTTATGAGACCTTAGGAAGCAAATGTTAGGACAAATTGGTTGCCAAGGCAGTGACCTCATTCAGTTACTAAAGGAAGTGACCTCACCTCACATCCTTGTTGATGGAACTCTCCAAATTTGGGTTCCAGGAAGCCAGGCACCAAGACCCAGTCCCAGCACCAGTTCCAGTGTTCTCACTTGTTTGGATTTTCCGAGGACAGAGTCAGTCTTTTGTGGTACCTACTTATGTGAGAATGGCCAAATTCCAGAAAAATTCTGAAGAGCGGCCCTTCCGGAGAAAACAGGTAGAGGCTCACTGCTGGCTCCTGAAAACTTCACAGAGTTGACCAAGGAGCCCAGTTCTGGGGAACATAGTATGGCCCTCCTGTCAGAGGACACTCTGGATAGTTCCAGACCTACTTGGGGGAAGGAGGTGCCTTTGTGGTTGTGGGTATGGGTTTGTGGTTTTTTCTTTTGTTCTGAGAATAGTTAGGAAAGGGGGTGTGTTTGGTTTGGAGTGGAGTGTTTCTAGTTAGTCCTTTGACAAGGCAAGTGTTTTTAGGTCTGTGTATCCCACTGTGTACGTGGTTGTAGACATTAGAAAAGAGAATGCCTCAATGGGTGTATCCTCTCAAGGAGAAAACTTCCCAGCATTCATCCGGCACAATTTATAAATGGAGTGTGGCTTGCCTTATCAATGGGCAACACCAACTATCTTCCTACGTTCCTGTTTTCTTCCTGAATTCTGGCCACTCTCCAGAATAGGCTCATGATTTTGTGTCCAATATATGAACCACTTCCAAGATCTGTGACATGGCCATATACTGGATAGCTGAAGGGAATGGCAAGCATCTCAGAAAACTCAGATATCAGTGTAGCCAGTAAAGTCTCAGTGGAGAAACCCTGCTTTGGGCCTTTTGATTACCTATTGTTATGTTGCCCTGAATATCAGGAAAGTCTTTGTCTCAGGACACCCCTTTGTGAAGCCTGAAGAAAACAGTTTTCACATGGAAATGAATGGGTATTACCTTTGTGTTTACAATAAAACCTTCACAGATTTGGCTCTCATTAAGTTAAAAATACTTTTAAATTGCATCTCAGTGTAAAAAGTAACATGGAACTGTACATATCTTATTGATAACAAGTCCAATTATAGAACACAAATGATATACATAAATCTCCAACATGTTTTTCTTTTAAGCCTAGAATTACCATACAACCTTAGAACACCAGCTTGATACAATGGTCTTTGGAAGCTTCTACCTTACAGACTTGTATACCTGGAAGATAAGAACACATTAACACCACAATTACATTGATGTTTTTGTATTAAACAAGTTTAGATTTTAAAGAAATAACATGGCACAATTTTATAAAAACAGTACTTGTTTTACCAGCTGTTTATTTTTTTAAGATTACTTGCTCAAAACTTACACATATAACCAAGTTACACAAACCTTTTTTTATTATTTACTTAAACCCCTTTAATTACTTAATCATATAGACTCTCTTATCCAGAAACACATTTTTCCTCTATTAGATCTATATCTGGAACCTTTTAGTTTCTCTTTTTCATCTACTAACCTCTTTCTGTTCACATTTCAATACAATACTTGTAAATTTCTGAATTTAGGCAGATTATTTTATAGACATCTACATTTTATTAGGGCCTTTTTGAAAACCTAGAAAACTTATTGGCCTAATTTTAAAGACATCTTTATTTTTATCTGTTTACCCAATTTGAATTAAAACATATGAATCACGTGAATCAAAGACATTTGGATACATTCTTAAATTTTTCATGAGTGCTCCTCATCTGTCAATTGTCATATCACTGCATGATATATGGACATACACACATACAGACATACCAACATACAACACGTAACACAAATGTAACACATAACACAATAATAAAAGCCTTGTAGCTTTTTCAGGTGAAATCTCCATTGAAATGCTAAAAACTCCAGAGTCGATCAAATATAGAACTGATCAGAAAACATTAACCCATCAGCAGAATCAAGATCATGAGTTCAAAAAAAAAATACAGAATCTAAGAAAAGCAAGAGTCCTAAAAAAGATGACTGGCCAGTAATTAGTAAATACCGTATAATATAATTTTTTGGTTAGGTCTAGTTTGAGTTCAGGTAAAAAGACACATTTACTCTTTTTTATCTGTCTCCTGCTGAGTGCTGCAGGCTTCTTTTATTTGCATATCAACTTAAGTCCTTGCTGAGGTCTGGAAAACTGAAAAGCCTGGAATTCGTAGCAGAAACCTCAGGCCTAAGGCATTTTAGCTATAAGTCATAATTTCCAGGTTTGGATGTTGAAAATTTTGATGCAAGTTTAAGATGTAATTCTCAAAATTTTATATCTTTAGATTTTTCTACACTAGAAAAACTTGCTCACACAAAACTGAAAATAGGATCATTTTTTGATAATATTAAAGCCACCATCAGAAGAAGTTTCTATAGGATCGTTAAGCCCCTTTCTTTGTTATGAAGTTTCTAATAGTATTAAGTTACATTAAATTGGCTGAAAATTTTTTAAAAAGAACCACACACTACCATGTGTATCCGAAATTAAGCTTTAAAAATTTCCAAGACTGTTGCTAATTAATGTCATTTCAATAAGCCAGACCAACGTTTTAATTTAGTAACATTTTTTAAAATCTTACACACTGATGGGAATAGATACCATATCATAATTTATTATCTCTTCCCAAGTTAATGCACTGGTATATCTAGTGAAATTTTTTCAGGCTGCCTAGTTCAAAATTAAAACTCTTTAATTATTTTTTATCCTAAGTATTTAAGTTTCCTAGCATGAACTACCTGAAATCAAACTAAACAATTGTTTAAACCCAACTTTTAACTGTAACATAGTGCAATGCTTTAGAAACCCATTTAGATACGAGATGGTTAAAATAAAAAAAAAAAATCATTTTTAGATACACATTCACCCTAGATCATCCCCAAGAAAAAATCTATAATATCAACATATTAATGCATTCATTGTCCCTTTTGTTAAGTAAACAGAGGTGGAGAAATCCTTAAAGTGCACGTAAGGAATAAGGGAGTTCCCCACAGCAAAATGGCTCTGTCAGCTGCTGGGAGTCCCTTAGCCTCACCATTTACTTACAGGATTAGTTCCTCTGGTTTGCTTTGACCCCAGGCACCAGGCATATTCTATGTCTCCCAACTTTGCAGTAGTCAGCTCCCAAAAATTTCATCCTCTGCTTGCAGTTGTTTTGAGTGCTAGGCTTCCCCAAGAGGGCAGAGTGGGGTTTATTTAAAGTCCCCTCTGGGGTGTCAAAATTTATGACTGAAGGATTGGTTCCCATCCCAAAGCCAATTAATGCCAATTTAATAATGAGGACAGGGTTTTGAGAAAAGTTTAAGCGAGATATCAAAGTTCTTTGACGCCAGACATTTCCCTCTGCAGTGGGCATGCTCAAGCCAACTACGGGAAGAAAAAAATCACTGCTTCCGTAATCTTGCTTAACAAAGGGGAGTAAAGTTTATCAAAGTTCTTTAAAACACAGCTAAGAGAGGTGCAAAAGGTGAGAACAGAAAAACTGGCGGTTCTATTGACTTTTGGTCCCTCACAGGAGAAGCATTAGTTTAAAATTTAGCTAAAGTAACTTCCACATATGTAAGGCAGGTTGGAACTCGGGACTCTGCATCGGTCCAAACAATGCCATCACATTTAACAGAAACTCAGATAAAAAGACACACAAAGACCATCATGCAGCTCCCGTTTGTTCACAACCCCAAGATCTACAATCTTGTGACTCAGGGAGAATGGAGGGAAGAGGGGAAGGAGTAGAAGGTTTGAGTGATAGGATCCTGGGTGACGGTGTCGGATTGGAGGCAGGGACCAGGAAAGGCTTCAAGGACAGAGGCATGGAATGGCTTTATCCCATAATGAGAGTTTCTCAAACAGAGACAAGGACAATACAAACGTGACACAAACATGTACACACAGGTAACATTTAACACGAGTTCAGAAGTAAAGATTAGAACCTAGTAACTGGCAAAACCTGATGGGTTAGACCACAAAGCCAGACAGTGAATTCAACCTGAGAGAAAAAAGTAGCCAGCAAGATATGATGGGTTGGCAGCAGAGTCACCTAATGTGGGCTCATCCGTCCCTCCTCACCCAATGAGGGCACATCCATCACTCCCTGAGTCCTCCAAGGCATCCCTTGAGAGGACGTGGTCTGTGGCTTTAGGACACGTTTGTCCACCACTGACAGGGGGAACTTACGTTCTCCGCTGGCAGCCACTCTGCCAACCCAAACCAAAAACGGAAAAACGGAACCTGAACAAAAAGCTCTGAGCGATCGCAAGGAAAAATGGAAAGAAGCGCCTTACTTACCCCCAGAGGGGTCTGTTGGGGTGTCCTTGTCCTATGCTGCGTGATTCCCGGCCAACGCACCAAATGTAAGGATCCGGTGAACGTCGGAGGAAGAGACCACCAAGAGACCACAGCTCATGCAACAGAAAAAGGCGTTCATTGAGGATCCAATCCAGCATGCTGGGGCTACGTGCTCACTCAAGAAGGGAGAGCAGCCCAGAGCCCCGAGCAGGGGTTGAGCAGTGCTTAAGTACACTTTTTGGGGAGCGCGGGACTTTACATATATCACAGTCTCCTTTAAGAAATCAACATACACCGCAGAAAAATCAAACAACAATTCCTAAACATGATTAGTTCACTCATTGGCAGGAACAGGTGAGGCAGGAGTGATAGGTCAGTTCTAAAGCGAGGTACACATTCAAACAGATTGCTTTAGGCCTTGCAATGCCTATGTGCCAGGCCACACAGGGTCCTAGGTTATTAAATAACCAGGCGGTCAGGGGGAATATTTACTGGGCAGTCGGGAATTGTACTACAAGCTACAGGAATTTCAGGTTTTGCATGTAGCATAGGAACTTAACAATACCTGGTCCTTTACATTTTAACTCAGGCCTTGCAGCTTAGAAACTTTACAAAACCCAGTCTTTTACACTTCAACTTTTACACTTTAATTTCAATTTATTTTACCCTTTCAGATCACTCCTGGTGGACAAGAAGGGTGTCCAAGCCACCCTGAATTTAGGCAAATGAGTGGCAAGGGAGCTTATTTGGGACACTGTCTTGGGCTGTGCCCCTCATGGAAACCTCCAGCCAGATGTTATGATGAGTGCCTTTATAGAAGAAGAGGAGGGCCATGTGAGAGTGTTTTGGTATTAATGGTGGTCATTTGTGTGACGGTTGGAAGAGATGAGTGGGTCCACCTGGGCTTGAATTCTTGTGGGATTCCCCTTAGAGACTGACTTCTGGAACTGAACTCAGAGAAGTATTGCCATGAATTGTGGTGATATTTTAGGAGGCCAAGCATGAGAGTCGCCCTTGGAAACTAAGATCAAGGACGAGGGTGGATTTCCACAGAGCACTGAGAATTTCAGCCAAGATATCCCATGATTTTATTCTTAAAGACTTGGTAGCCATAGTTGAGAGTCAAAACACACATGGACCTCACATTGTAGACCTCAATGGGCCTGGCTATATCTAACCTTTTGGTCACTCTTTGGGAAGCCTTGCCTATGAGAGTTCTCCAGAGTTTCATTGAAATGAGCTTCCTCAACATTTAATGGTTCTTGAAACCCACAGTGCATACAAACACAATAGAAATACAAGCAGTTCAGAAGAGGCATGGTGTATAGTTGGACTTTCCTTTTGCATTATGTAGGGTAGGTGTTATAAATCTAGTTAATTTTTAATTGAAATAGTTCTCCTTGTGTTTTTTAAGTTAATAAATATGTGAATTCCTCTATCCCTTTCTCTGTAGCCTATTCATCACATGTATTTTTATATAAACATATAGAATCCTACCTGGTATCACATATACATTCTTGTGAGGTGGCTGACATGGCAGATACAAATTATGACAAGAGATCACTCCTCCTAAACGCTATTGGATCATAAAATTCAGCCTAAGGGTAACCTTTCTAGTTTAACAACATTATTCATAAATCCATGTTCAGTAAAATTAATATTTTTGGATCTGTGGACGATATATATTTCATCATGAATTTCAATTGGCATATATATTGCCACTTTATAATGTCTGTGTGTGTTTTGCTCTTTGCTTAATTGCTTTGGAAAGGGATGTGTCTGAATCAGCCTCTTGGCCCTGTGTGAGGCTGTGGCTTAGATTTTCAGCACCTGATGGATCTAAAGAAAGATCCCATGGGTGCATCCAAAACCAAAATGGCCAAAAGAGCAGTTATTGTGGATGAAGACTCTCACCTTCTTCTCTAAGATTCCTGACATCCATCAAGTGAAAATAGAGATCCTTTGGGTCAAATGAGTTCTTTAAAGCCCTGCAGAGTTTAGCCCATAGGTGCTTGGGTTTTCTCATGAATCCAGTTTACATAAAGATTCTAAACCCCACAGTCAGTAGGCATCAAATTGGAGAAGCCAAGGAGTATTAACGGCAGGCGTATTTGATCACTCCTGGTTCACAGTCAGGATTTCCAGGCCACACTGACTTTAGGCAAATGAGGGGCAAGAAAGGTTATTTTGGACACTGTATTGTGCTGTGCCCCTCATGGAAACCTCCATCCAGATGTTATGATGAGTGTCTACATGAAATAAGATAAGGGGCATGTGGGAGCATTTTGTTTTGAATTGTGGTAATTTGTTTGGTGCTTGGAACAGATGACTGGGTCCACCTGGGCTTGAACTCTGGTATGATTCCCCTGAGAGACTGAATTCTGGAAGTGACATAAGAGAAGTATTGTCATGAATTGTGTTTGGATTTTACTAGGCCATGCAACCAACATCTCAGGTATTAATTGTGGTGCAGGGAGATCTAGGTGCAGGGTGGCTTTGCCCACAGCACTGGGAATCTCAGCCTGGATATCACATGATTTTATTCTGAAATTCTTTAAAGCCACACTTGAGAGTCAAAACACATATGGACCTCACATTGTATACCTCAATGGGCCTGACTTCATGTTACCTTTTGGCCACTCTTTGGGAAGCCTTGCCTGTGAGTGTTCTCAAGATCTTTCATTGAAATGAGCTTCTTCAACATTTAATGGTTCCTGAATGAATTGAAACCCACAGAGCCTCCAACTTTATCCTCGAAAAATGGCTTGATAAATACCATGAAATTTTTGAAATTCCCATCACCAGGTGGCACTGGAAAACTTTTGGATGTCCTGTTGCTGATCATGAGTGTATCAGACAGTGCCTTGACTGACTGGGTTTCATGAAAATTGTGTAGAACAGTGATGCCAGTAAGTTGGAGCCTGTTCATTAGTGGGCCTAGAGCAGTGGTGTGAAGGTGTGTGAAAAAACATGTGTGTTGGGGCATGTGGATCTGCCATTGGCTTCCAATTGCCTTGTGATTGACAGGGTACAGCCAGCAGACCCTTATATGTAAAGGCATCTTGTTATATGGATAGGTTTCTGGGAAATGTTCAGAATCAGGTTGCTATGGACAAAGGGGCAACCTATGTGGGACAGAATCCTGGTTGGTGCATTCTCATGCAGACCGTGTCCCTCCACACGTGACAGAACTCCCTCCAGCACTGTGTCCCAGTTGAACTCCTTGTATTTCATGAAGCAAATACCAAACTCCCAGTGCACCAGCAAGAAACACCACGAAAATTGGAGGATGACCAAATGGCTTCACAGTCAACCCGGGGAGACACTTACACCCCAGTGGCCATATTTTAACTACAAAAAGAGTATTCAGCACTGCTGCCTCATTTTCATTGGAAAATTAGAAACAATGTCCTTCAGGTCACATATTTGCACACCCAGATTTGATGGTCACACAACAAAGGAAGCTAAAGCTCCTGACAACAACATGTATTTTAAGAGCCCAACCTCAGAGAGTTTCTCAAGAAGTCTTTACACAAGCTGAGCTCAATGTTTGTGGAGTGTTTACCCTGTCCCTTACTATTGGAAACTCCTCTACCACCTACAAGTTTGTGAACTCCTGAGCATTTTTTATTCCTGATATGTATTTACAGATTTTCTAACTTTTCTCCTTTATTGTATCTTACTTGGAACTAAGGTAATGCCAAGGCAATCTTCTGGATGAGAGTGTGAACATTTTTGTGTAGCACATATTTGCATACCCTTTAGAGTCATTTTCCAATTTTCCATTCGAAATACTGAATCCCTGACACTAAAGCATACCCTAATAAACTCTGACTACTACTCCTAATATGATGGAGAAAAATAACACAAACAGAATAGGAATACTAGCAGTTCAGAGGAATCATGGTGTATAGTTGGACTTGGTTTTTGCATGATTAATTGTAGGTGTTATAAATCTAGTCAATTTTTAATTGAAATAGTTCTCCATGTGTTTTTAATGTTAACAAATATGTGAATTCCTCTCTCCCTTTATCTGTAGCCTATTCAGCACATGTATTTTTAAATGCACATATAGAACACTACCTGGTATCACACCTACATTCTTGTGAGGAGGCTAATTTGGCAAATACAATTTGTGAGAAATGATCACTCCTGTTAAACTCTGTTGGAACTGAAAATTTAACCTAGGGGTGTGTTTCCTAGAAGAACAACATTATACATAAATCCATGTTCTAAAAGAAATAATTTTGCATCTGTGGAAGATATATATTTCATGATAAATTTCGATTGCTAATTTATTGTCTGTGTGTGGTTTTTTTGTATATATATATATACACTCTCCAGATTTTTCAAAATATGAAATATATGTGTCTTATATACACTCACTAAATTCATTCATGTTCATGTATATGGATTTATAATCAACTTTTCACAAGATCATTCTCAGAAATATTCATCCACCTGAAATACATATTGTTTGCAGTACTAAAAACTAACTTCAGTTAATGTTGCATACAAATACTAATACTTCTACAGTAACTGACCCAGTTTAACATCAATGCAAGTACATTCCTATGTGACATGATGTGTATTTTGAAATTTATTTTAATTCAACACTGGTACATTACTATTTCTTCAATTTATGCACATCATAGGATACATATTTCATCCACAAGTTAGCAAACTTATAGGCATTTGTTTCACTTTCAATCACTTCCTGCTTCAGAACACATGGATTCTTCCAGGTTTCTTGACTGGTCTTACATTATTTTTGATTTCCTTTATCACTTTTGAAGCAAAACTGACACTCACTTTATGATAAACCATAACTATAATATCACCATTAGATGTATAACTGGTTGGAAGGAATGATTTCATATCAATATAGTATTTCTTATATATATTCTGATATCAGTTTAATCCATTATTTAAAGTGGAACCAGTTATATTATTTATTCACTATATGGTCTATTCATGCATTATCTCTATATTCATAGACACAGGGTACACCTCTTAGTATGCCCAATACTAATTTATTCTTCTTCTAAATATTGCTCCCAGAAATGGTGGAAGAAATACTCATGTCACCTGATCTACATATGCATGTTACCACAGTAATATTCTGGACACAAAATGCAAAAGTCACACGTATGATTGTACCAAAGCCTAAATGGAAACTGAAGATGGATTACTAAAAACATCCATATCCAGGTTGCCTAATGCTCTCAAATGTCAATCCTATTGGTGACCACATTTTTGTTTCTTCCTAAGATTATATATTCAACCTCAAAACTGTTGGAAATGTCTAGTTTTTTCACTCACTTTATACTTTGCCTGATTTCCTAATGTCTCTATTGATATCTACTTTCCTACATATTTTTCCCAGTTCAACATTGTGACTGACCCTTCACATGTGATGACATTGACATTCACTCTCTAACCAAAACCCTATTGCTAATGAACTTTGGTCCAAATCCTATACTCTATCTTCTTCCGAAACATACTGACTATCTTCCTGATCCTATCGACTATCCCTTTTTGAGTGGATGTATTCAACTACATTCAATCATCCGAGGTACAAGGTCCTATGCCATTGTATATCGATTTTTCTGAAATATGTATGCAGAACGTAATTCAAAGCTACGTGTCCCAATCTATTGCCCAATGCACTTCTGAGCTTCAAATCTTACCTAGATTTCTGTTTCCATACTTATATTTAACCACTATATTTCTATATATTGCAGGTTCCCAATACCATTATTCATCCCGCAGAATGATTCCTAACCCAAATCGAACCTGTTATTAACCCTAACCATACACTGTTGCCTCAATCTAACATTACAAAAGAGCAGGGACAGGGCTATTCTTTCAATAAGGGATGTAGGTGATCTTCCAACTGCTGAGAACCTCAAAGTTCGATGTAGAAATTATCCCTGGAGAAGATGTAGGCAGCTATGAAGGACCTGAATGAGCAAAAGCCATCTTCCATGGCAAACAACCTGCACAGGACGAAGGGATGTGTATGCATCAGACTCTCTCTTCTTAATGTAGAGAAGATGGACCTAACCAGGCCTTCGTGGAGAGCTGTTCCATGGTGTCTATTTTGATATACCATTCTAACTAGTCAAATTGTCACAGGAAGTAGGGGCACCCTCCAACTCATGGGACCATTGTAAGCAATTGTTAGGACAAAGTTGTTGCCAAGGCAGTGGCCTCATTCAGTTCCAAAGAAAGTGACATACCTCATTTTCTTGGTGATGGAACTCTCTGAAATTGGGATGCAAGAAGCCAGGCACCAAGAGCCAGTCCCAGTCCCAGTCCCAGTGGGCTCATTTGTTTGGATTTACCAAGTACAGAGTCAGACCTTCTTGGTACCTACTGATGTGAGGATGGCCAAATGCCAGTAGAGCTCTGAAGAGGGGCCTTTCTTGAGACAGCAGGTTGTGGCTAACCACTGGCTCCTCCCAGAATAACAGAGTTGGCCAAGGAGACAAGATCTGAGACCAGACAGGCCATTTCGAGTGGAACATAGTATGGCCCACCAGTCAGAGGACACTCCAGATAGTTAAAGACCTATTTTTGGGAAGGAGGTGCCTTTTTGGTTGTGGGTGTGAGTTTGTGGTTTTGTTTCATGTTCTGAGAATAGGTAGGAAAGGTGGTTGGTTTGGTTTGGAGTCGACTTTTTCTAGTAAGTCTTTAGACAAGGCGAGTGTTTCTATGTCTGTGTAGACACTGTGTCCGTGGTTTTAGACATTAGAAACGAGAATGCATCAATGGAGGTGTCCTGTCTAGTAGAAAGATTCACAGCATTCATCCTGCACAATTGATTAATGGACTGTTGCTTGCCTTATGGATGGGAAACACCTACTAACTTCCTAAGTTGCTGTTTTCTTCCTGAATTCTGGCCACTCTCCAGAATAGTATCATGGTTTATTGTTCAAGATATGTACCACCTCCAAACTCTGTGACATGGCCATGTCCTTGATAGCTGAAGGGAATGGGAACATCTCAGAAAACTCAGATACCAGTGTGACCAGTAAAGTCTCAGTGGAGAAACCCTGCTTGGCTCCATTTGCTTATCTATGTTTCTGTTGCCTTGAATGTCAGGAAGGTCTTTGCCTCAGGCCACCCCTTTGTGAAGCCTGAAGAAATAGTTTTCAAATGGAAATGAATGGGCATCACCTGTGGCTCTTTGCTTAATTGCTCTGGAAAGGGATGTGTCTTAATCAGACACTAGGCCCTGTTTGAGGCTGTGGCTAAAATTCTCAGCTCCTGATAGATCTAAAGAAGATCCCATGTGTGCATCCAAACCAAAATGGCAAAAAATCTGTCATTGTGGATGAAGTCTCTTGCCTTCTTCTGTTTGGTTCCTGACCTCCATCAAGTGAGAATAGGGATCCTTTGGATCAAATGAGTTCTTCAAATTCCTGCGGAACTGCTTGGGTTGTCTCATGATGCCAAATCACATAAAGAATCTATACCTGACAGTCAGTAGGCCTCAAATTGGAGAAGCAGAGCAGTATTTATGGCAGGCCTATTCGATCACTCCTGGTTCATAAGAAGGGTGAACAGGCCACCCTTACTTTGGACATATCAGGGGCAAGGGTGCATTATTTGGACACTGTCTTGGGCTGCGCCACTCTTGGAAACCTGCAGCCAGAGTTAATGATGAGTGTTTATATGGTTAAAGATAAGGGCAATGTGGGAATGTTTTGGTTTTAAATGTGGTCATTTTTGTGGCGTTTGGAATAGATGACTGGGTCCACATGGGCTTGAACTCTGGTGTGATTCCCCTTAGAAACTGAGTTCTGAAATTGACCTCAGAGAAGTATTGCCATGAGTTGTGTTGGGATTGTAGGAGGCCATGCATAAGAGTCGCCCTTGAAACCTGAGATCTAGGCCCAGGAAAGCTTTCAACAGAGCACTGAGAATCTCAGCAAGGATATCACATGATTTTATTCTGAAAAACTTGGCAGCCACAGTTAAGAGTCAAAACACACAAGGACCTCACATTATAGACCTTAAAGGGCCTGGCTTCATGTGACCTTTTGGGCACACTCTGAGAAGCCTTGCCTGTGAGAGTTCCTCAGAGCTTTCATCGAAATGAGCTTCCTCACCATTTAATGGTTCTGGGATGAATGGAAACCCCAAAGTGCCTTCAACTTCATTCTTGAAAAATAGATAGATAAATATCAAAAAATTTTTGAAATTCCCAATGACCAGGTGGCACTGGATAACCATTGGATGTCCCATTGCTGATCATGAGTGTACCAGACAGTGCCTTGATTTACTGGGTTTCTTGAAAATGGTGTAGAACAGAGATGCCAGTAAGTTAGAGCGTGCTGAGTAGTGGGCCTAGAGCAGTGGTGTGCAGGTGTGTGATAATACATCTGTGGTGTGGCCATGTGGATATTACATTGGCTTCCAAATTGCTTGTGACTGACTTCGTGCAGCCATCAGACCATTATATGAAATGGCATCTTGTAATATGGAGAGGTTTCAGGGCAATGTTCAGAATCAGGTTGGTATGGTCAAGGGGGCAAGCAATGTGGGATAGAAGCCAAGTTGGGGCATTCTCCTGCAGACCCTGACCCACCACATGTTACAGGACTCCCTCCAGCACTGTTTCCCAGTTGAATTCCTTGTATGTCGTGAAGCAAATACAAAACACCCAGTGCAGCAGCAAGAAACACCAGGAAAAGTGGAGGATGACCAAATGGCTTCAAAGTCCACATGGGGAGACACTTAGCCCCCAGTGACCACAGTTTAGCTACAAAGAGTGAATTCAGCACTGCAGCCTCATGTTCATTGGAAAATAAGAAACCATGTCCTCCAGGTCACATAGATGCAGACCAAACTTTGATGGTCTCACTACAAAGGAAGTTAAGCTCCTGACAACAACATATATTTCAACTACCCAAACTAAGAGGCAGTTTCTCAAGAAGTCTTTAGGCCAGCATAGCTCCATGTTTGTGGAGGGTTTACACTGTCCTTTACTTTTGGAAACTGTTCTACCACCTCCATAGTTGTGTAATGCTGAGCATTTTCCAGTCCAGATATGTATTCACATATTTTCTAACTCTTCTCCTCTAATTGTGTCATACTATGGGCGAAGATAATTTCAAGGCATTCTTCTGGATGAGAGTGGGAATATTTTTTGTAGCACATATTTTCATGCTTATTAGATTCATTTTCCTATTTTCTACTTGAAATACTGAATCCCTGACACTAACCCATAACCTACTATACTCTGACTACTAATCCTAATATGATGGAGAAAAATAACTCAAACAGAATAGAAATACAAGCATATCAGAGGAGGCATAGTGTATAGTTGGACACGGCTTTTGCGTGACAAAGTGTTGGTGTTATAAATCTAGTCAATTTGTAATTGATATAGTTCTCCATGTGTTTTTTAAGTTAACAAATATGTGAATTCCTCTCTCCCATTCTATGTAGCCTATTCAGCACATCTATTTTTATATGCATATATAGAATCCTACCTGGTATCACACGTACATTCTTGTCAGGTGTCTGACTTCGCAGATACAAATTGTGAGAAGTGATCACTCCTCCTAAACACTGTGGGATCTGAAAATTCATCCTCTGTGTGAGCTTCCTAGTTGAACAATATTATACATAATTCCATGTTCAGGAAAATGAATATTTTTCGATCTGTGGATGATATATATTTCATGATGAATTTCGATTGGCATATATACTACTACTTTTTAATGTGTGTGTGTGTGTGTATACACACTCCAGATGTTTTAAAATATTAAATATATGTGTCTTATTATACACTCCTTAATTTCATTCTAGTTCATGTATGAGGATTTATAGTCAACATTTCACAAGATTATTCTCGGAAATATTCAACCACCTGAAATACTATTTGTTTCCTATTACTGAAAATTAACTTCAGTGAATCATGAATACAAATCCTAATATTTCTACAATAATTGACCCAGTTTCTCATTAATGCAAGTAGATTGCTATGGGACATGATGTGTATTTTTATGTTCATTCTTATTCACCACTGGTATTTTACTATTTCTTCAGTTTATGCACATTATAAGATATATATTTCATCCACAAGTTACAAAATTATAGGCATTTGTTTCACTTTCAATCATTTTCTGCTTCGAAACACATGTATTCCTCCATGTTTCTTGACTGGTCTTCTCATGAGACTTCTTTCCAAATACATTATTTTCGATTTCCATAATCACTTTTGAAGCAAAACTCGCACACCCTTCATGATAATCCATAACCCCAATATTACCAATAGATGTATAACTGGTTGGAATGAATGATTTTGTATCAATATAATATTTCTTATATATTTTCAGATATCAATTCAATCCATGATTTAAAGTGAAACCAGTTATATTATTTATTCACTGTACAGTCTATTCATGCTTTTTCTTTATATTCATAGACACAGGGTACACCTCTTTGTAAACCCAATACTAATTTATACGTCTTCAAATTATTGGTCTCAGAAATGATGGAAGAAATACTCATGTCACCTTATCTACATATACATTTTATCACAGTAATATTTGGACACAAAAAGAAAAGGTCACACTTATGTTTGTACCAAAGCCTAAATGTAAAGTGAATATGGATTACTAAAAACATCCATGTCCAAGTTGCCTAATGCTCTCAAAAATCAATCCTATTTGTGACAATATATTTGTTTCTTCCTAAGATTATATATTCAAATTCAACCCTGTTGAAAACATCTAATCCTTTCTCTCACTTTATACTTTTCCTGATTTCATAATGTCTCTATTGATTGCTTTCCTACATATTTTCCCCAGTTCATCATTGTGACTGACTCTTCACATGTGCTGACATTTCCATTCACACTCTAATCGAAACCCTATTGCTAAGAAACTTTTGTTCCAAATCCTATAATCACTCTTCCTCCTAAACCTACTGACTATCTTCCTAATCCTACCTATTAACGCTTTCTGACTGGATGTTCTCTTCTACATTCAATAATCCAAGGTACAGGGTCTTATGCCATTGTATATCGATCTCTCTGAGACATCTCTGCAGAACATAATTCAATGCTAAGTATCACAATCCCTTGATCGCAATTCTAAGTATCACAATCCCTTGAAGCCCAATCCCCTTCTGGGCTTCAAATTTTACTTAGATTTCTGTTTTCCTACATACATTTCACCTCATTATTCTTGTACAATTATTCATCCAGCAGAATAATTTCTAACCCAAATCGAACATGTTATTAACCCTAACCATACACTGTTCCCTCAATCTAACTTTACAGAGGAGCAGGGACAAAGTTGGTCTTACAATATAGGAATGTAGGGGATCTTCCACCTGCTGAGAACCACAAAATTCCATGCAGAAATGATCACTGGAGAAGATGTAGGCAGCTATGAAGGACCTGAGAGAGCAAAAGTCATCTTCCCTGGCAAACAACATGGTCAGAATGAAGGGTTGTTTCTGAATCAGCCTTTCTCTTTTTAGTGTAGAGAAGATGGACCAAACCAGGCCTGTGTGGAGAGCTGCTCCCGGGTGCCTATGGTTGATATAGCATTCTAACTTGTGAAAGTGTCACAGGAAGTAGGGGCAGCCTCTTTCTCATGGTAGCCTTGGAAGCAACTGTTAGGACAAAGAGGTTGCCAAGGCAGTGATCTGATTCAGTTCCTGAAGGAAGAGACCTCACATCACTTCTTTGGTGTTGGAACTCTCTGAACTTGGGATCCAGGAAGACAGGAACCCATAGCCAGTCCAGTCCCAGTCCCAGTGGTCTCCTTGTTTGGATTTACCAAGGACACAGACATTCATTTTTGGTACCTACTGATGTGAGGATGTCCAAAACGCAGGAAAGCTCTGAATAGGGTTTTTCCTGAGAAAGCAGGTAGTGGCACACTGCTGGCTCCTGACAAATTCACAGAGTTGCACAAGGAAAGCAGGTCTGAGACAGGAAGGCCATTTATTTGGAACATACTATGGCCCACGAGTCAGTGGAAACTCCAGATAGTCACAGACCTACTTGGGGGAAGGAGGTGTCTTTGTGGGTGTGGGTGGGGATTTGTGAATTTGTCTCATGTTCTGAGAATAGGTAGGAATGGCGGTTTGTTTGTTTTGGCGGGACCTGTTTGTATTAAGTCGTTTGACAAGGCATGTGTTTGGATATCAGTGTATCCCACTGTGCCCCTGGTTGTAGACATTAGAAAAGAAAATGCATCAATGGATGAGTCCTGTCTAGTTGAAATCTTCTCAGCATTCATCCTGCCCGATTTATGAATGGACTGTGGCTTGTCTTATAGATGGGCAACACCTACTATCTTCCTAAGTTCCTGTTTTCTTCCTGAATTGTGGGCACTCTCCAGAATAGACTGATGGTTTTGTGTCCAAAATATGTACCACCTCCAAGCTCTGTGACATGGCCATGTACTACATAGCTGAAGGGAATGGTGAGCATCTCAGAAAACTCAGATATCAGTGTGATCAGGAAAGTCTCAGTGGAGAAACCCTGCTTTGGGAATTTTGCTTACCTATTGTTCTGTTGCACTGAATGTCAGGAACATCTTTGCCTCAGGCCACCCCTTTGTGAAGCATGAAGAAAACAGTTTTCAAATGGAAATAAATGGGCATCACCTGTGGCTCTTTGCTTAATTGCTTTGGAATGGGATGTGTCTGATTCAGGCTCTTCTCCCCCTGTGAGGCTGTGGCCTAGATTCTCAGAACCTGAGGGATCTAAAGAAAGATCTCTTGTGTATCCAAAACCAAAATGGCCAAAAGAGCAGTCATTGTGGATGAAGTCTCTCGAATTCTTCTAAGGATCCTGACCTCCATCAAGTGAGAATCAGGATCTTTTTGGTCAAATGAGTTTTTCAAAGCCCTGAAGAGGCTAGCCCAGAGGTGCTTGGTTTTTCTCATGACTCCATTTAACATTAAGAATCTAAACCGAAGAGTCAGTAGGCCTAAAATTGGAAAATCGAAGCAGTATTAACAGCAAGCCTTTTTGATCACTCATGGTTCACCGGAAGGGTGTCCAGGCCACCATGACTTTAGGCAAATGAGGGGCAAGGGAGCTTATTTTGGATACTGTCTTAGGCTGCGCAACTCATGAAAACCACCAGCCAGTGGTTATGATGTGTGTCTATATGGAAGAAGATGAGGGCCATGTGGGAGTGTTTTGGTTTTAATTGTGGTCATTTGTGTGGCGTTTGGAAGAGATGACTGGGTCCACCTGGGATTGAACTCAGGTGTGATTTACCTTAGAGACTGAGTTCTGGAACTGACCTCAGAGAAGTATTGCCATGAATTGTGTTGGGATTTTAGCAGGCCATGCATGAGAGTCACCCTTGGAAACTGAGATCTAAGCCCAGGGTTACTTTCCACAGAGCACTGAGAATCTCAGCAAGGATATCACATGATTTTATTTTGAAAGACTTGACAGCCATAGTTGAGAGTCAAAACACACATGGACCTCACATTGTAGACCTCAATGGGCCTGGCTTCATGTGACCTTGGGCCACTCTTTGGGAAGCCTTTCCTGTGAGAGTTCTCCAGAGCTTTCATCGAAATGAGCTTACTCAATATTTAATGGCTCCTGAATGAATTTAAACCCACAGTGCCTCCAACTTCATCCTTCAAAAATGGCTAGATAACTACCACCAAATTTTGAAATTCCCATGACCAGGTGGCACTGGAGAACCTTTGGATGTCCTGTTGCTGATCATGAGTGTACCAGAAAATGCCTTCATTGACTGTATTTCATGAAAATGGTGTAGAACAGAGATGCCAGTAAGTTGGAGCCTGCTGAGTGGTGGGCCTAGAGCAGTTGTGTGCAGGTGTGTGACAATACATCTGTGGTGGGGTCATGTGGATCTTACATTGGCTTTCAAATGGCTTGTGACTGACATGGTGCAGCTAGCAGAACTTTGTATGTAAAGGCATCATGTTACATGGAGAGTTTTCAGGGCAATATTCAGAATCAAGTTCCTATGGTAAAGGGGGCAAGCAATGGGGGATAGAAGCCTGGTTGGTGCATTCTCCTGCAGACCTTGACACACCATACGTTACAGGACTCCCTCCAGCATTGTGTCCCAGTTTAACTCTTTGTATGTCATGAACCAAATACAAAACACCCACTGCAGCAGCAAGAAACACCACGAAAAGTGGAGCATGACCAAATGATTTCAAATTCCAGACGGGGAGACACTTATCCCCCAGTGGCCACAGTTTAGCTACAAAGAGTGAATTCAGCACTGATGCCTCATGTTCATTGGACAATAAGAATTCATGTCCTCCAGGTCACAAACATGCAGACCCAAGTTTGATGGTCTCACTACAAAGGAAGCTAAAGGTTCTGACAACAACATATATTTCAAGTACCCAACCTCATTGTCAGTATCTCCAGAAATGTTTAGGCCAGCAGAGTTCCATGTTTGTGGAGTTTTACCCTGTCCCTAAGGTTTGGAAACGTCTTTTCCACCTCAAAGGTTGTGAACTACTGAGCATTTTCCATTCTACGTATGTATTCACAGATTTTCTAACTCTTCTCCTCTAATTGTTTCTTACATGGGGCGTGGTTATTTCAGGCCATTGTTCTGAATGAGAGTGGGAATTTTTTGTGTGTAGCACATATTTGCATACACATTGGATTCATTTTCCAATTTTCCATTCGAAATACTGAATCCCTGACACGAACCCATACCCTACTAGACTCTGACTACTAATTCTAATATGATGCAGAAAAGTAACACAAACAGAATTGAAATACAAGCAGTTCAGACGAGGCATGGTGTATAGTTGATCTTGCCTTTTTCATGATAAATGTTAGGTGTTATAAATCCAGTCTATTTTTAATTGAAATAGATCTCCATGTGTTTTTAAAGTTAACAAATATGTGAATTCCTGTCTCCCTTTGTCTGTAGCCTATTCAGCAATGTATTTTTATATGTACATATCAAATCCTACCTGGTGTCACACCTACATTCTTGTGAGGTGACTGACTTGGGAGATACAATTTGTGAGAAGACATCACTCCTCCTAAACGCTGTTGGAACTGAAAATTCAAATAATGGGTGAGCTTCCTAGTAGAACAACATTATACATAAATCCCTGTTAAGAAAATTGAATATTTTTGGATCTGTGATTGATGTGTATTTCATGGTGAATTTCGATTTGCATATATGTTGCTACATTTTAATATCTGTGTGTGTGTGTGTGTGTGTATACACACACACACCCACACACTCTCCAGATTTTTCAAAATATGAAATATATGTATCTTATTTACACTCCCTAAATTCATTTATGTTCAAGTATGTGGATTTAAAATCAACTTTTCACAAGATTTTTCGCAGAAATATTTATCCACCTGAAATACATATTTGTTTCCTAGTACTGAAAACTAACTTCAGTGAATGGTACATACAAATCCTGTTGATAGCCACAGCCAAGGTTCTCCAGTAAGGACCATATGTAGTTTTGAACAACCAAAGGCAGGCATGGTCCCGAAGCCACATGCTTGTTGTTTAAACAGAGAGGGGGAGATGTTGAGAGCCACAGCCAAAGGGGCCCCAGGAAACCTCCAACTGCCAGCAAACTTCCAGCTGCCGGCTGATGATTGGCTCACAGCGGCCCCAGCAACATCTAGCTCATTGGCTCCTCTGTGGTGATGCTCACTGCAGATGCTCATTGAGCTGTTTCCCCGCCCATTCAGACTGCCAGTGGATGATTGGCTCACAGAGGCCCCAGCAACATCTAGCTGATTGGCTCCTCTGTGGTGATGCTCAATGGGATGTTTCCTTGCCCTTTCAGACAACGGAGCTGCTCATTGGTGGACTTTTTTGGCTCCGCCCATGTGACCCAGCCAATCGGCCTCAAAAGGAGGAGGCTTGTGGTTGAGGGAGAGGCTTGTGGGAAGACTGTGGTGGCAGTTGGGCTCTGAGGGTTTTTCCTGAGAAGCTGTTTTGTTTGGTTTGTGTGGTTCTAAAAATAAAGTTCGTTTCTTTTGACAGTTGGCTCCTGAATTGTGCCCAGCCAGACTGATGATAATCATGTAAAATGTTGATTTTAAATCCACATACATGAACTTGAATGAATTTAGGGAGTGTATAATAAGACACATTTATTTCATATTTTGGAAAATCTGGAAAATCTCGTGAATATATATATATATATATATATATATATATATATATATATATATATATATATATAAATATATATATATATACATACATATATATAAATATATATATATATATATATTTATATATATATATATATAAATATATATATATATATAAATATATATATATATATATATACATATATATACATATATATACATATACACACACACACAACAATAAAATGTAGCAATATATATGCCAATCAAAATTTATCATGAAATATATATCATCCACATATCTAAAAATATTCATTTTACTGAACATGGATTTATGTATGATGTTGTTCACTAGGAAGCTCACCCATAGGTTGAATTTTCAGTTCCATCAGTATTTAGGGGAAGTTATCTATTCTCATAATTTGTATATTCCAAAGTCAGTGAGCTCACAAGAATGTACGTGTGTTACCAGGTAGGAGTCTATATATGCATAAAAATATACATGTTCTAAAGAGGCTACAGAGAAAAGGAGACAGGAATTTACATATGTGTTAACTTTGAAAACTCATGGAGAAATTTTACAATGAAAAGTTGACTAGATTCATAACACATATCCTTGATAAAGGAGAAGGAAAATCCAAGTATACACCATGCCTCCTACAAAAGGCCTGTATTTCTATTCTGTTAGGTTTCTTTTTCTCCATCATTTTAGGATAAGTAGTCAGAGTCTAGTAGGGTATGGGTTAGTGTCGGGAATTCAGTATTTCAAATGGAAAATAGGATAATGTATCCAATGTGTATGCAAATATGTGCTACGCAATAATCTTCCCACTCTCACCTAGAACAATGCCTTGACATTACCTTTGCCCCAAGTGAGACACAATTAGAGGAGAAGAGTAAGAAAATCTGTGAATACATATCTGGAATGGAAAATTCTCAGGAGTTCTCAACCTGGGAGCAGGTAGAGGAGTTTCCAGAAGTAAGGAACTGGGTAAACACTCCACAACCATGGAGGTCTGCTGGAAAAAAGACTTCTGGAGAAACTGCCTCTGAGGTGTGGCACTTGAAATATATGTTGTTGTCAGTAGCTTTGTCTTCATTTGTAGTGAAACCATCAAAGCTGGGTCTGAATCTATGTGACCTGGAGAACATGGTTTCTTATTTTCCAATGAACCTGAGGCAGCAGTGCTGATTTTTCTCTTTGTAGGTAAACAGAGGCCACTGGGCCAAAGTGTCTAACTGTGTGGACGATGAAGCCATTTAGTCATCCTTCAATTTTCATGGTTTTTCTTGGTGCTGAACTGGGAGTTTGGTATTTGCTTCAAGAAATACAAGGAGTTCAACTGGGACATAGTGTTGGAGGGAGTTCTGTGACATGTGGTGGGTCAGAGTCTCCAGGAGAACGCACCAATCCGGCTTCTATCCCACATAGCTTGCCCCCTTGACCATAGCAACCTGATTCTGAAGATTGCCCTGAAACCTCTCCATATAACAAGATGCCTTTGCATATAAGGGTCTGCTGGGTGCACCATGTCAGCTAAAAGCCATTTGGAAATCAATGGCAGATCCACATGGCACCACCATAAATATTTTATCACACACCTGCACACCACAGTTCTGGGCCAAATGCTCCGCAGTCTCCATCTAACCGGCATCTCTGTTCTACACCACTTTCATTATACCCAATCAATCAAGGCACTGTCTGGTACACTAATGATGAGCAACAGAAAATCAAAGTTTCTCCAGTGCCACCTCATCATGCGAATTTCAAAAATTTCATGGTATTTATCTAGCCATTTTACAAGAATGAAGTTGGAGGCATTATTTGTTTCAATTCTTTCAGGAATTATTCAATGTTGAGGAAGCTCATTTCAAGGAATGTTCTGGAGAACTCTCACAGGCAAGGCTTTCCAAAGAGTGGCCAAATAGTCACATGAAGCCAGGCCAATTGAGGTCTACAATGTGAGGTCCATGTGTGTTTTGACTCTCAACTATGTCTGGCAAGTATTTCAAAATAATATCATATGATATTCTGTCTGAGATTCCCAGTGCTCTGTGGAAAGCCACCCCGGGCCTAGATCTCAGTTTCAACGGGCGACTCTCATGGGTGGCCGCCTAAAATCCCAACACAAATCATGGCAATACTTCTCTGAGGTAAGTTCCAGAACTCAGTCTCTAAGGGGAATCACACCAGAGTTCAAGCCCTGGTGGACCCAGTCATCTCTTCCGACTGCCACATAAATGACCACAAGGAAAACCAAAAAACTCCCAAATGGCCCTCATCTTCTTCCATATAGATGCTCATCATAACCTCTGGCTTGACGTTTCCTTGAGGGGCACAGCCCAAGACAGTGTCCAAAATAATCTCCCTTTCCTCTCATTTGCCTAAAGTCAAGGTGGCCTGGAGACCCATTCTGTGAATCAGGAGTGATCAAATAACCCTGACTTTAGTACTGCTCTGCTTCTCTAATTTGAGGCCTACTGTCTGTGAAGTATAGATTCTTGATGTGAATTGGAGTAATGAAAAAACCCAATAACCCATCGGCTACCCTCTGCAGGGTTTTGAAGAACTCATTTGACCCAATAAATCCCTATTCTCATTTTATGGAGGTCAGGAACCTTACAGAGGAAGGTGAGAGACTTCATCCTCAATGAATGCTTTTTGGGCCATTTTGGTTTTTGATGTGCCTTCTGGAATGTTACATATGTTTTTTTTTTTTTTTTTGGTTTTAGTGCCTTCTGGAATGTTACATAATTTTTTTCTTTAGACATTATTGCCAGAGTTCCTATCTTCATCCCAGTGCGGGTGAAATCAAAGATAATTCCAATCTACAGCTTCTGCAATAGCCATCCCTGTACTGCTTGCAGAACTTGCCTGGACACATGTGAACTCACCTAAATGCATTGTGAACTATCTGTTGGTGCAGCGACTTGTCGTAGTGTTGGGGTATATTTGCTGATGATGTCATCGGTGGTACAATTTTTCCAAAAGGAGCCGTCAATTGGCTTGGTGTATCTTCCTCCCTTCTGCGTGTCATGATCGTCCAGCTAAAATTTGGGGGGGCCAACAGAGGTGAGGCAAAGAACCTCACCCACCCCCGCTGGTACAAAGACCTCTCCACAGGTGTGGCTCTATACTGGACGGGTAGTCAGTGACGGGTAAGATCCAATTGCAATGGTACCAACTTAACGGGTAAAGACCATATGTACTATTGGACAACCTAAGGCAGGCACGGTCCCTAAGCCACATGCGTGTTGTTTAAACAGAGAGGGGAAGATGTTGAGAGCCACAGCCGAAGGGGCCCCAGCAAAATTCCTGCTGCCAGCAAACTTCCAGCTGCCGGCTGATGATTGGCTCACAGCGGCCCCAGCAACAACTAGCTGATTGGCTCCTCTGCGGTGATGCTCAATGGGCTGTTTCCCTGCCCTTTCAGACCACAAAACTGCTCATTGGGGGACTTTTTTTGACTTTGCCCACATGACCCAGCCAATCGGCCTCAAGAGCAGGAGGATTGTGGGAGGCGGAGAGAGGCTCATGTGGGAGGGAGAGGTTTTGGGAAGCCAGTGGTGGCAGTTGGGGCTCTGAAGGTTTTTCCTGAGAGGCTGTTTTGTTTGGCGTGTGTGGTTCTAAAAATAAAGTTCGTTTCTTTTGGCAAGTGGCTCCTGATTGTGCCCAGCAAGACTGCGGCATTATCCTAATATTTCTACAAAAAATGACCCAGTTTAACATCAATGCAAGTAGATTCCTGTGGGAGAGGACATGATGTGTATTTTGACGTTCATTTTTATGTAACAGTGGTACATTACTATTTCTTCAGTTTATGAACATCATAGGATATATATTTGATCCACAAGTTCACAAATATATAGGCATTTGTTTCACTTTCAATCACTTTCTGCTTCAAAACACATGTATTCCTCCAGGTTTCTTGACTGGTCTTTTCATGAGACTTCTTTCCAAACACATTATTTCCGATTTCCATAATCACTTTTGAAGCAAAACTCACACATTCTTCATGAAAAACCATAATGCTGATATAACCATTAGATATATTACTGGTTGGAATGAAGGATTGTATATCAATGTAAGATTTTCTGTATATTTTCAGATATCAATTCAATCCATTATTTAAAGTTAGAACCAGTTATAATATTTATTTACAGTATGGTCTATTCATGCATTATTTCTATAATTATAGACACAGTGTACACCATTTTTACCTCCAAAAATAATTTATACGTCTTCAAAATATTGCTCCCAGAAATGGTGGAAGAAATACTCATGTCACCTGATCTACATATACATTTTACCACAGTAGTATTCTGCACACAGAAAGAAGAGGTCAAACTTATGTTTGTACCAAAGCCTAAATGAAAAGTGAGCATGGATTACGGAAAACATCCATGTCCATGTTGCCTAATGCTCTCAAAAGTTCATCCTATTGGTGACTACATGTTTGTTTCTTCCTAAGATTATATATTCAAACTCAAGCCTGTTGAAAATGTATAATTCTATCACTCACTTTATACTTTGCCTGATATCCTAATGTCAATTGATATCTGCATTCCTACTTTTTTCCCCAGTTCATCCTTTTGACAGACTCTCCACATGTGCTGACAATTACATTCACTCTATCCGAAACCCTACAGCTAAAGATCTTTTTATCCAAATCCTATACTCACTCTTCTTTCAAAACCTACCAACTATCTTACTAATCCTACAAATTATCCCTTTTTGACTGGATGTTCTCTTCAACATTCAATAAACCAAGGTACAAGTAATATTGCCATTGTATATCGATTTATCTGAGACATCTGTGCAGAATATAATTCAAAGCTAAGAATCCCAGCTAAGGGTCCAATGCAATTCTGGGCTTCAAATATTACCTAGATGTCTGTTTTCATACTTATAATTCACTTATATTCTAATAAATATCGCACGTTCCCAATACCATAATTCATCCCGCAGAATGATTCCTAACCCAAATGGAACATGTTATTAACCCTGACCATACACTGTTCTCTCAATCTAACTTTACTGAAGAGCAGGGACAGAGTTGGTCTTTCAATACAGAAATTAGGGGATCTTCCACTTGCTGAGAACCTCCAAGGTCATTAAAGAAATGATCCCAGGATTAAATGTAGGCAGCTATGAATGACGTCAGAGAGCAAAAGTCATCTTCCATGACAAACAACCTGGTTAGCATGAAGGGATGTGTCTGAATCAACATTTCTTTTCTTAATGTATAGAAGGTGGACCAAACCACGCCTATCTGGAGAGCTTTTTTTGGGTGCCTATGGTTGATATACCATGCAAAATTGTGAAAGTTTCACTGGAAGTAGGGGCAGCCTCCAACTCATTGGACTCTTGGAAGCAACTGTTAGGACAAATTGGTTGCCAAGGCAGTAACCTGATTCAGTTCCTGAAGGAAGTGACCTACGTCACTTCCTTGGTGAAGGAATTCTCTGAACTTGGGATCCATGAAGACAGGCACCCAGAGCCAGTCCCAGTCCCAGTCCCAGTGGGCTCACTTGTTCGGTTTTACAAAGGACAGGGTCAGTCTTTCTTGGTACCTACCTATGTGAGGATAGCCAAAGGCCAGGAGAGCTCTGAAGAGGGACCTTTTCTGAGAGAGCAGGTAGTGGCTCAGCGCTGGCTCCTGACAACTTCACAGAGTTGGCCAAGGAGACCAGATCTGAGTCAGGACAGGACATTTCGGGAGAACATTGTATGGCCCACCAGTCAGAGGACACTCTGGATACTCACAGACCTACTTGGGGGAAGGAGGTGCCTTTGTGGGAGTGGTTGTGGTTTTGTGGTTTTGTCACATGTTCTGAGAATAGGTAGAAAATGCGGTTTGTTTGGTTTGGATTGCACTGTTTCTAGTAAGTCGTTTGACATGTGAGTGTTTCTATGTCTGTGTATCCCACTGTGTCTGTGGTTGTAGACATTAGAAAAGAGAATGAATTAATGGATGTGTCCTGTCTAGTAGAAAGCTTCCTGGCATTCATCCTGCCCAATTGATGAATGGACCGCGGCTTGCCTTCTGGATGGTCAAAACCTACTATCTTCCTAAGATCCTGTTTTCTTCCTGAATTCTGGCCACTCTCCAGAATAGGCTCATGGTTTTGTGTCCAAGATATATACAACCTCCAAGCTCTGTGACATGACCATGTACTTGATAGCTAAAGTGAATGGGGAGCATCTCAGAAAACTCAGATATCAGTGTGACCAGGAAAGTCTCAGTGGAGAAACCCTGCTTTGGGTCTTTTGCTTACCTGTTTTTCTGTTGCCCTAAATGTCAGGAAGGTCTTTGCCTCTGGCCACCCCTTTGTGAAGCCTGAAGAAAACAGTTTTCAAATGAAAATGAATGGGCATCACCTGTTGCTCTTTGCTAAATTGCTTTGTAAAAGGATGTGTCTGAATCAGCCTCTTGGTTCTGTGTGAGGTTGTGGCTTAGATTCTCAGCACCTGATGCATCTAAAGATAGATTCCATGTGTGCACTCAAAACAGAAATGGCAAATGAGTCTCTTGCCTTCCTCTATTAGATTCCTGACCTTCATCAAGTAAGAATCAGGATCCTTTAGTTCAAATGAGTTCTTTGAACCCCTGCAGAAGTGTTTGGGTTTGCTGATGACTCCAAATCACATAAAGAATCTATACCTGACAGTCAGTAGGCCTCAAATTGGAAAAGCAGAACAGTATTAACTACATCCCTATTTGATCAGTTCTGGTTCACAGGAAGGGTGTGTAGGCCACCCTGACTTTCGGCAAATTAGGGGCAAGGGAGCTAATTTTGGACGGTGTCTTGGTCTGCGCCCCTCATGGAAACCTCCAGCGAGAGGTTATGATGAGTGTCTATATGGAAAAACATGAGGGCCATGTGGGAGTGTTTTGGTTTCAATTGTGGTCATTTGTGTGGCAGTTGGAAAAGATGACTGTGTCCACCTGGGTTTCAACTCTTGTGGGATTCCCCTTGGAGACTGAGTTCTGGAACTGACCTTAGAGAAGTATTGCCATGAATTGTGTTGGGATTTTCGGAGGCCACACATGAGAGTCACCCTTGGAAACTGAGATCTAGGCCCAGGGTGGCTTTCCACAGAGCACTGGGAATCTCAGCGAGGATATCACTTGATTATATTCTGAAAAACTTGGAAGCAATAGTTGAGAGTCAAAACACACATGGACCTCACATTGTAGACCTCAATGTGGCTGGCTTTATGTGACATTGGGCCACTCTTTCGGAGGACTTGCCTGTGAGAGGTCTCTAGAGCTTCCATTGAAATGAGCTTCCTCAACATTTAATGGTTCCTGAATGAATTGAAACCCACAGTACCTCCAACTTCATCCTTGAAAAATGGCTAGAAAATACCATGAAATTTTTGAAATTTCCATGACCAGCTGGCACTGGAAATCCATTTGATGTCCTGGTGCTTATCATGAGTATACAAGACAGTGTCTGGTTTGACTGAGTTTCATGATAATGGTGTAGAAAAGAGATGCCAGTAAGTTGGAGCCTGCTGAGTAGTTGGCCAAGAGCAGTAGAGTGTAGGTGTGTGAAAAAAACATCTGTGGTGCGGCCACGTGGATCTGCCATTGGCTTAGAAATGGTTTGTGACTGACATGTGCAGCTAGCAGACCTTTGGATGTAAAGGCATCTTGTTGAATGGAGAGGTTTCAGGGCAATGTTCAGAATCATATTGCTATGGTCAAGGGGGCAACTATGTGTGATAGAAGCCTGCTTGGTACATTCTCCTGCCGATCCTGACCACAACATGTGACAGAACTCCCTGCAGCACGGTATCGCAGTTAAACTCCTTTATTTCGTAAAGTAAATACCAAACTTTCAGTGCAGCATCAAATAACATGACGAAATGTGAAGGATGATCAAATGGCTTCACAGTCCACACGGGGAGACACATAGACCCCAGTAGCCCCAGTTTGCCTACAAAGAGAGAATTCAGCACTGCTGCCTCGTGTTTATAGGAAAATAAAAAACCATGTTCTTCAGGTCACATAGATGCAGACTCAGCTTTGATGGTCTCACTACAAAGGAAGCTAAAGCTCCTGACAACAACATATATTTCAAGTGCCCAACCTCAGAGGCATTTTCTCAAGAAGTCTTAAGGCCGACACAGCTCCATGTTTGTGGTATTTACCCTGTCCCTTACTTTTGGAAACTCCTCTACCACCTTCAAGGTTGTGAACTCCTGAGCATTTTCCATTCCAGATATTTATTATGAACTCAAACAACAACAAGTGCTGGTGAGGATGTGGAGAAAAGGGTAAACTTGTACATTGCTGGTGGGACTGCAAATTGGTGCAGCCAAATTGGAAAGCAGTATGGAGATTTCTTGTAGAACTGGGAATGGAACCACCATTTGACCCAGGTATTCCCCTTCTCAGTCTATTCCCTAAAGATCTAAAAAAAATGCTACAGGGACACTGCTACATTGATGTTCATAGCAGCACAATTTACAATAGCAAGACTATGGAACCAACCTAGATGCACTTCCATAGATGAATGGATAAAAAATGTGGCATTTATACACAATGGAATATTACTCTGCATTAAAAAATGACAAAATGATATAACTTGCAGAGAAATGGATGGCATTAGAGCAGATTATGCTAAGTGAAGCTAGCCAATCCGTAAAACCAAATGCCAAATGTCTTTATTGATATAAAGAGAGTAACTAAGAACAGAGTAGGGACGAATAGAATTAGAAGAAAATTAACATTAAACAGGGATGAGAGGAGGAAGGGAAAGGGAGAGAGAAGGGAAATTGCATGGAAATAAAAGGAGACCCTCAGGGTTATATAAATTACATACAAGAGGAGGTGAGGGAAAGGAAAAAATTATACAAGGGGGAGAAATGAATTACAGTAAAGAGGTAGAGAGAGAAGAGGGGAGGGGAGGTAAGGGGATGGGGATAGTAGAGGTTAGGAAAGGCAGCAGAATACGACAGACACTAGTATGGCAATATGTAAATCAATGGATGTGTAACTGATGTGATTCTGCAATCTGTTTACGGGGTAAAAATGGGAGTTCATTACCTACTTGAAACACAGTGTGGAATATGATATATCAAGAACTATGTAATGTTTTGAACAAGCATAAATAAAAATTAAAAAAAAAGAAAACTAACTTTGGTGAATGGTGCAAAGAAATCCTAATATTTCTACAGTAACTGACACAGTTTAACATCAATGCGAGTAGATTCCTGTGGGACATGATGTGTATTTTGATGTTCATTTTTATTCAACACTGGTACATTACTATTTCTTCAGTTTATTCACATCATATTATAATATTTCATCCACAAGTAAGCAAATTTATCGTCATTTTTTTCAATTTCAATCACTTCCTTCTTCAGAACTCATGAATTCCTCGGTGTTCCTTGACTGGCCTTTTCATGAGACTTCTTTCCAAACACATTATTTTCGATTTCCATAATCACTTTTGAAGCAAAACTCACACAACCTTCATGATAAACCGTAACCTAATATTAACATTAGGTGTATAACTGGTTGTCATGAATGATTGCATATCAATATAAGATTTCTTATATATTTTCAGATATCAATTCAATCCATTACTTAAAGTGGAACAAGTTATATTATTTATTGAAATTAAGGTCTATTCATGCATTATCTGTATATTCATAGAAACAGGGTACACCTCTTTTTACCCCCAATGCTAATTTATACGTCTTCAAAATACTGCTCCTAGAAATGGTGGAAGAAATAATCATGTCATCTGATCTACATACACATTTTATCACAGTAATATTCTGGAAACAAAATGCAAAGGTCCCACTTAGGATTGTACCAAAGTCTAAATGGAAAGTGAACATGGATTACTAACAACATCCATGTCCATGTTGCCTAATGCTCTCAAATGTCAATCCTATTGGTGACCTACATATTTGTTTCTTCCTAAGATTAGATATTCAATCTCAACCCTGTTGAAAATGTCTTATCCTATCACTCACTTTATACTTTGCCTGATTTCCTAATGTCTCTATTGATATCTGCTTTTCTACAAATTTTCCCCATTTCATCATTGTGTCTGATTTCTTCATATGTGCTGACATTTATATTCACTCACTGCCCGAAAAAAAATTGCTAAAGAACTTTTGTTACATATCCTATACTAACTCTACTTGCTAAACATAACGACTATCTTCTTAATCCTACCGACAATCCCTTTTGACTGGATGTTCTCTTCAGCATTCAATCATCCAAGGTTCAAGTTCCTCTGCCATTGTATATCCATTTATTTGAGACATATGTGCACAATTCAAAGCTAAATATCCCAATCAACTGCCCAAAGCCCTTCTGGGATTCAAATCTTACTTTAATTTCTGTTTTCATACATATATTTAACCTCGATATTCTTATAAATATCACAGGTTCCCAATACCATTATTCATCCAGCAGAATGATTCCTAACCCAAATCGAACATGAAATTAACCCTAACCATACACTGTTCACTCAATCTAACTTTACAGAAGAGCAGAGACAGATTGTTCTTACAATACAGGAATGTAGGGGATGCTCCACTTGTTAAGAACCTCAAAGGTCCATGCAGAAATGATCCCTGGAGAAGATGTAGGCAGCAATGAAGGACCTGAGAGACAAAAAGTCATTTTCCATGGCAAACAACCTGGTCAGGATGAAGGGTTGTGTCTGAATCAGCCTCTCTCTTCTTAATGTAGAGAAGATGGACCAAACCAGGCTTGTGTGGAGAGCTGTTCCCGGGTGCCTAAGGTTGATATACCATTCTAAGTTGTGAAAGTGTCAAAGGAAGTAGGGGCAGCCTCCATCTCATGGGACCCTTGGAAGCAACTGTTAGACAAAGTGGTTGCCAAGGCAGTGACCTCATTCAGTTCTTGAAGGAAGTGACCTACCTCACTTCCTTGTTGATGGAACTTTCTGAACTTGGGACCAAGGAAACCAAGCACCAGAGCCAGTCCCAGTCCCAGTCCAAGTGGTCTCATTTGTTTGGAATCACCAAGGACAGAGTCAGTCTTCTTGGTACTGACTGATGTGAGGATGGCCAAATGCCAGGAAAGATCTGAACACGGGCCTTTCCTGACTAAGTATGTAGTGGCTCACCCCTGGCTCCTGACTGCTTCACAGAGTTGGACAAGGAGACCAGATCTGAGACAGGACAGACCATTAACGGGGAACATAGTATGGCAAACCTGTCAGAGGACACTCCGGATAATCACAGCCCTACTTTGGGGAAGGAGGTGTCTTTTTGAGTGTGGGTGTGTGGTTTTGTCTCTGTTCTGAGAATAGGTAGAAAAGGAGGTTTCTTTGGTTTGGAGTGAACTGTTTCTAGTAAGTCGTTTTACATGGTGAGTGTTTCTATTTCTGTGTATCCCACTGTGTCCGTGGTTGTATACATTATAAAAGAGAATGCATCAATGCATGTGTCCTCTTTAGTAGAAAGCTTTCCAGTATTCATCCTGCCCATTTAATGAATGGAGCGTGGTTTCCATATCGATAGGAAACACCTACTACCTTTTTAAGTCCCTGTTTTCTTTCTGAATTCTGACAACTCTTAAGAATAGGCTCTTGGGTTTGTGTCCAAGATATGTACCACCTCCAATCTCTGTCACATGGCCATGTACTGGATATCTGAAGGGAATGGCCAACATCTCAGAAAACTCAGATATCAGTGTGACCAGAAAAGTCTCAGTGGAGAAACCCTGCTTTGGCTCTTTTGCTAACCTATTGTTCTGTTGCCCTGAATCTCAGGATGTCTTTGCCTCTGGCCACCCCTTTGGGAAGCCTGAGGAAAACATTTTTTCAAAAGGAAATGAAGGGCATCACCTGTGGCTCTTTGCTTAATTGCTTTGAAAAAAGATGTGTCTGAATCAGCCTCTTGGCCCTGTGTGAGGCTGTGGCTTAGATTCTCAGCACCTGATGGATCAAAAGAAAGGTCCCATGTGTGCATCCAAAACCAAAATGGCAAATATTCACTCATTGTGAATGAATTCTTTTACCTTCCTCTGTTAGGATCCTGAATTCCATCAAGGGAGAATAGGAATCATTTGGGCCAAATGAGTTCTTCAAATCTCTGCAGAGGGGCTTGTGTTTTCTCATGACTCAAATTCACATAAAGAATCTAAACCACAGAGTCAGAAGGCCTCAAATTGAAAAAGCTGAGCAGTATTAATGTCAGGCCTATTTGATCACTCCTGGTTTACAGGAAGTGTGTCCAGGCCACCTTGATGTTAGACAAATGAGGGGAACAGGACCTTAATTTGGACACTGACTTGGGCTGTGGACCTCATTGAAAACTCCAGCCAGACGTTATAAGGAGTGTCTATATGGAAGAAGATGAGGACCATGTGGGAGTGTTTTGGTTTTAATTGTGGTCATTTGTGTGGCGGTTGGAAGAGATGACTGTTCCACTGGGCTTGAACTCTGGTGTGATTCCCCTTAGAGACTGAGTTCTTTAACTGACCTCAGAGAAGTATTGCCATGAATTGTGTTGGGATTTTAGGAGGCCACACATGAGAGTCGCCCTTGGAACCTGAGATCTAGGCCCAGGTTGGATTTCCACAGAACACTGGGAATTTCAGCCCGGATATTACATACAATTTTTCTTAAAGACTTGGCAGCCATATTTGAGTTTAAAACACACATGGACCTCACATTGTAGATCTCAATGGGCCTGGCTTCATGTGACATTTTGGCCACCCTTAGGGAAACCATGCCTGTGAGAGTGCTCCAGTGCTTTCATTGAAATTAGCTTCTTCACCATTTAATGGTTCCTGAATTAATTGAAGCCCTCAGAGCCGCAAACTTCATCCATGAAAAATGGCTAGACAATTACCATGAAATTTTTGATATTTTCATGTTCAGCTGGCACTGAAAAAACTTTGGATGTCCTGTTTCTGATCCTGAGTATACCAGACACTGCCTTGATTGACTTTGTTTCATGAAAATGGTGTAGAACAGATATGCCAGTAAGTTGGAGCCTGGTGAGTAGTTGGCCTAGAGCAGTGGTATGCAATTGTCTGATAAAACATCTGTGTTGCGTCCATGTGGATAAGCCATTGGCTTCCAAATGGCTTGTGACTGACATGGTGCAGCCAGCAGACCCATATATGTAAAGGCATCTTGTTATATGGAGAGGATTCACTGCAATGTTCAGAATCATATTGCTATTCTCAAGGGGGCAATCTACGTGGGATAGAACCTGGGTTGGTGCATTCTCCTGAAGACCCTGACTCACCATACCTTAAAGAACTCCCTCCACCACTCTGTCCCATTTTAACTCCTTGTATTTCTTGAAGTAAATACCAAACTCCCAGTGGAGCAGCGAGAAACACCACGAAAAGTGGAGGATGACCAATTGGCTTCACAGTCCACACTGAAAGACACTTAGACCCCAGTGTCCATAGTTTACCTACAAAGAGAGAATTCAGCACCGCTGCCTCATGTTCATTGGATAATAAGAAACCATGTCCTCCAAGTAACATAGATGCAGACCCAGCTTTGATGGTCTCTCTACAAAGGAACTAAATCTCCTCAGAACATCAAATATTTCAAGTGCCCACCCTTAGAGGCAGTTTCTCAAAAAGCATTTAGGCCAGCAGAGCTGCATGTTTGTGGAATGTTTACCCTGTCCCTTACTTTTAGAATCTTCTCTACCACCTCCAAAGTTGTAAACTCCTGAGAATTCTCCATTCCAGATATATTCACAGATTTTCTAGCTCTTATCCTCTAATTGTGTCTTACTTGAGAAGAATGTAATGTCAAGGCATTGTTCTGGATGAAAGTGGGAAGATTTTTGTGTAGCACATGTTTGCATACACATTGGATTCAATTTCCTATTTTCCATTAGAAATGCTGAATCCCTGAAACTAACATATACCCTATTAGACTCTGACTACTAATCCTAATATGATGGAGAAAAATAACACAAACAGAATAGAAATACAAGCAGTTTAGAGGAGGTATGTTTTATAGTTGGAGTTGCCTTTTGCATGGTGTAGTGTAGCAGTTATAAATCTAGTCAATTATTTGTTGAAATAGTTCTCCATGCGTTTTTTAAGTTAACAAATAAGTGAATTCCTGTCCCCCTTTCTCTGTAGCCTATTCAGCACACGTATTTTTATATGCACATATAGAATCCTACCTGGTACCACACGTACATTCTTGTGAGGTGGCTGACGTGGCAGATACAAATTGGAAGAAGAGATCCCTCCTCCTACACGCTGCTTGAACTGATAATTCAAATGTGAGTGAGCTTCCTAGTTGAACAACATTATACATAAATCCATGTTCAGTAAA
Source organism: Callospermophilus lateralis (assembly GCF_048772815.1). NCBI lineage: Eukaryota > Metazoa > Chordata > Mammalia > Rodentia > Sciuridae > Callospermophilus > Callospermophilus lateralis. The sequence goes on from NW_027514889.1 coordinate 409,732, forward strand.
ATGAATATATTTGGATCTGTGAATGATATACATTTCATGGTGAATTTCGTTTGGCATATATATTGCAATTTTTAATGTCTCTCTCTTTGTCTGTATATAAATATATATATATATATATATATATATATATATATATATATATATATACATGCTCAAGATTTTTCAAAACATGAAATATGTGTCTAATTACACACTTCCTAAATTCATTCATATTTATGTTGTGGATTTATAATCAACTTTTCACAAGATTATTCTCAGAAATATTCATCCACCTGAAATACGTATTTGTTTCTTTGTACTGTTTCCACCCCAGATATGCATTCACGGATTTTCAAACTCTTCTACTCTAATTGTGTCTTACTTGGGGTGAAGGTAATGTAAAGGCATTGTTCTGGATGAGAGTGGGAAGATAATTGTGTAGCATATATTTTATACACGTTGGATTCATTTTCCTATATTCCATTGAAAATACTGAATCCCTGACAATAACGCATACCCTACTATACTTTGTCTACTAATCCAAATATGATGGAGAAAAACAACCCAAACAGAATAGAAATACAAGCAGTTCAGAGGAGGCATGGGGTATAGTTGGACTTGCCATTTGCATGATAAATGGTAGGTGTTATAAATCTAGTCAATTTTTAATTGAAATAGTTCTCCATGTGTTGTTAAAGTTAACAAATATGTAAATTCCTCTCTGCCTTTCTCTGTAGCCTATTCAGCACATGAATTTTTATATGCTTATATAGAATACCTGGTATCACACGTTCATTTTTGTGAGGTGACTGACTTGGCAGATACAACTTGTGAGAAGAGATCACTCCTCTAAACGCTGTTGGAACTGAAAATTCAAACTATGGGTGAGCTTTCTAGTAGAACAACATTATACATAAATCCTTGTTCAGTAAAATAAATATTTTTGCATCTGTGGATGCTATATATTTTATGATGAACTTCGATTGGCATATATATTCCTACATTTTAATGTCTGTGTGTGTGTTTTGTGTGTGTGTGTGTGTGAGTGTATATATATATATACATATATATAATTATATGTGTATATATATACACATATATATAATTATGAATATATATATATATATATATATATATATATATATATATATACACTGACTTGATTTTTAAAATATGAAATATATGTATCTTAAATACACTCCCTAAGTTCATTCATGTTCAAAAATGTGGATTTATAATAAACTTTTCACAAAATTATTCTCAGAAATATTCATCCACCTGAAATACACATTTGTTTCATAGTTCTGAAATCTAACTTCAGTAAATGGTGCTTACAAATCCTAATATTTGTACATTAGCTGACCCAGATTAACATCAATCAAGTAGATTCGTATGGAACATGATGTGTATTCTGACGTTTATTTTCATTCAACACTGGTACATTACTATTGCTTCAGTTTTTACAAATCATAGGAAATATATATTTCATCCACAAGTTCACAAATTTATACGCATTTGTTTCACAATCACTTCCTGCTTCATAAAACATGTATTCCTCCAGGTTTTTTGACTGGTCTTTTCATGAGACTTCTTTCCAAACACATTATTTTCGATTTCCATAATCACTTTTGAAGCAAAACTCACACACCCTTCATGATAAACCATAAACTTAATGTGGCCATTAGATATATAACTGGTTGGAATGAATGTTTGTATGTCAATATAAGATTTCCTGTATTTTTTCAGATATAATTTCAATCCATTATTTAAAGTCAGAACCAGATATATTATTTATTCACAGTATGGTCTATTCATGCATTATCTCTATATGCACAGACATAGGGTACACCTCTTTTTACCCCCATTACTAATTTATACGTCTTGAATATTTTGCTGCCAGAAATGGTGGAAGAAATAGTCATGTCACCTGATCTAAATGTATGTTTTATCACAGTAATATTCTGAACAAAAAAAGCAAAGGTCACACTTAAGATTGTAGCAAAGACTAAATGAAAAGTGAGCATGGATTACTAAACATCCATGTCCAGGTTGCCTAATGCTGTCAAATATCAATCCTATTGGTCACTACATATTTGTTTCTTTCTTAGATTATATATTCAAACTCAACCCTGTTGAAAATATCTAATCCTATCACTCATTTTATACTTTGCCTGATTTCATAATGTCTCTATTGATATCAGTTTTCCTAACTATTTTCCCCAGTTCATCATTGTGACAGTCTCTTCACTTGTGCTGACATTAACATTCACTGTCTACCGGAAACCCTATTGCTAAACAACATTTGGTCCAAATCCTATACTCACTCTTCTTTCTAAACCTACTGAGAATCTTCCGAATCCTACCGACTATCCCTTTTGACTGGAAGTTCTCTTCTACATTTAATCATCCATGGTACAAGGACCTAAGCCATTGTATATCGATTTACCTGACACATCAGTGCAGAACATAATTCAAAGCAACGTATCCCAATCAAGGGCCCAATGCCCTTTTGGGCTTCATATCTTAGCTAGATTTCTGTTTTCATACTTATATTTCACCTATATATTCTTGTAAATATCGCAGTTTCCTAATACCATTATTCATCGCGCAGAAAGATTCCTAATCCAAATCGAACCTGTTAGTTAACCTAACCATACACTGTTCAGTCAATTTAACTTTACAGAAGAGCAGGGATAGAGTTGGTCTTACAATACAGGAATATAGGGGATCTTCCACATGCTGAGAAACTCAAAGGTCCATGCAGAAATGATTCCTGGAGAAGTTGTAAGCAGCTATGGAGGACCTAAGAGACCAAAAGTCATCCTCCATGGCAAACAACCTGGTCAGGATGAAGGGTTGTGTCTGAATCAGCTTCTCTCTTCTTAATGTAGAGAAGACGGACCAAACCAGGCCTGTGTGGAGAGCTGTTCCCAGGTGCCAATGGTTGATATACCAATCTAACTTGTGAAAGTGTCACAGGAAGTAGGGGCAGCCTCCATCTCATGGGACCCTTGAAAGCAATTGTTAGGACAAAGTGGTTGCCGCGGCAGTAACCTCATTCAGTTCCTGAATGAAGTGACCTACCCCTCTTCCTTGATGACGGATTTCTCTGAACTTAAGATCCAGGAAGCCAGGCACCAGAGTCAGTCCCAGTTTCTTCCCCAGTGGGCTCAGTTGTTTGGAATAACCAAGGACAGAGTAAGTCTTCCTTGGTACCTACTGATGTGAGGATTGCCAAATGCCAGGAGAGCTCTGAAAAGGGGAATTTCCTGAGAAAGCAGGTAGTGGCTCACCACTGGCTCCTGAAAACTTCACAGTGTTGGCCAAGGATACCCGATCTGAGAAGGACAGGCCATTTCAAGGAAACATAGTATGGCCCATCAGTCAGAGTACATTCCAATTACTCACAGACCTACTTGAATAAAGGAGGTGTCCTTGTGGGTGTGGCTGTGATTTTGTGGTTTAGTCTCATGTTCTGAGAATAGGTAAGAAAGGCGGTTTGTTTGTTTTGGAGTGGACTGTTTATAGTAAGTCATTTGACAAGGCGATTGTTGGTATGCCTGTGTATCCCACTGTGTCCGTGGTTGTAGACATTATAAAAGATAATGCATCAATGGATGTGTCCTGTCTAGTAGAAAGCTTGCCAACATTCATCCTGCCCAATTTATGAGTGGACTGCAGGTTGCTTTAGGGACGGGCAACACCTAGTATCTTCCGGAGTTCCTGTTTTCTTCCTGAATTCTGGCCACTCTTCAGAGCAGGCTCATGGTTTTCTGTCCAAGATATGTACCACCTCCAAGCTCTGTGACATTGCCATATAATGGATAGCTGAAGGGAATAGCAAGCATCTCAGAAAACTCAGATATCAGTGTGACAAAGGAAGTCTCAGTAGAAAAACCCTGCTTTGGGCCTTTTGCTTACCTATTTTTCTGTTGCTCTGAGTGTCAGGAAGGTCTTTGCCTCAGGCCACACCTTTGTTAACCCTGAAGAAAACAGTTTTCAAATGGAAATGAATGGGCATCACCTGTGGCTCTTTGCTTAATTGCTTTGGAAAAGGATGTGTCTGAATCAGCCTCTTGGCCCTGTGTGAGGCAGTGGCTTAGATTCTTAGCACCTGATGGATCAAAAGAAAGATCCCATGTGTCCATCCAAAACCAAAATGGCAAATATTCACTCATTGTGAATGAATTCTTTTACCTTCCTCTGTTAGGATCCTGAATTCCATCAAGGGAGAATAGGAATCCTTTGGGCCAAATGAGTTCTTCAAATCTCTGCAGACGGGCTTGTGTTTTCTCATGACTCAAATTCACATAAAGAATCTAAACCACAGAGTCAGAAGGCCTCAAATTGAAAAAGCTGAGCAGTATTAATGTCAGGCCTATTTGATCACTCCTGGTTTACAGGAAGTGTGTCCAGGCCACCTTGGTGTTAGACAAATGAGGGGAACAGGACCTTAATTTGGACACTGACTTGGGCTGTGGACCTCATTGAAAACTCCAGCCAGACGTTATAAGGAGTGTCTATATGGAAGAAGATGAGGACCATGTGGGAGTGTTTTGGTTTTAATTGTGGTCATTTGTGTGGCGGTTGGAAGAGATGACTGTTCCACTGGGCTTGAACTCTGGTGTGATTCCCCTTAGAGACTGAGTTCTTTAACTGACCTCAGAGAAGTATTGCCATGAATTGTGTTGGGATTTTAGGAGGCCACACATGAGAGTCGCCCTTGGAACCTGAGATCTAGGCCCAGGTTGGATTTCCACAGAACACTGGGAATTTCAGCCCGGATATTACATACAATTTTTCTTAAAGACTTGGCAGCCATATTTGAGTTTAAAACACACATGAACCTCACATTGTAGATCTCAATGGGCCTGGCTTCATGTGACATTTTGGCCACCCTTAGGGAAACCATGCCTGTGAGAGTGCTCCAGTGCTTTCATTGAAATTAGCTTCTTCACCATTTAATGGTTCCTGAATTAATTGAAGCCCTCAGAGCCGCAAACTTCATCCATGAAAAATGGCTAGACAATTACCATGAAATTTTTGGTATTTTCATGTTCAGCTGGCACTGAAAAAACTTTGGATGTCCTGTTTCTGATCCTGAGTATACCAGACACTGCCTTGATTGACTTTGTTTCATGAAAATGGTGTAGAACAGATATGACAGTAAGTTGGAGCCTGGTGAGTAGTTGGCCTAGAGCAGTGGTATGCAATTGTCTGATAAAACATCTGTGTTGTGGCCATGTGGATCAGCCATTGGCTTCCAAATGGCTTGTGACTGACATGGTGCAGCCAGCAGACCCATATATGTAAAGGCATCTTGTTATATGGAGAGGATTCACTGCAATGTTCAGAATCATATTGCTATTCTCAAGGGGGCAATCTACGTGGGATAGAACCTTGGTTGGTGCATTCTCCTGAAGACCCTGACTCACCACACCTTAAAGAACTCCCTCCACCACTCTGTCCCATTTTAACTCCTTGTATTTCTTGAAGCAAATACCAAACTCCCAGTGGAGCAGCGAGAAACACCACGAAAAGTGGAGGATGACCAATTGGCTTCACAGTCCACACTGAAAGACACTTAGACCCCAGTGTCCATAGTTTACCTACAAAGAGAGAATTCAGCACCGCTGCCTCATGTTCATTGGATAATAAGAAACCATGTCCTCCAAGTAACATAGATGCAGACCCAGCTTTGATGGTCTCTCTACAAATGAACTAAATCTCCTCAGAACATCAAATATTTCAAGTGCCCACCCTTAGAGGCAGTTTCTCAAAAAGTATGTAGGCCAGCAGAGCTGCATGTTTCTGGAATGTTTACCCTGTTCCTTACTTTTAGAATCTTCTCTACCACCTCCAAAGTTGTAAACTCCTGAGTATTCTCCATTCCAGATATATATTCACAGATTTTCTAACTCTTATCCTCTAATTGTGTCTTACTTGAGGAGAATGTAATGTCAAGGCATTGTTCTGGATGAAAGTGGGAAGAATTTTGTGTAGCACATATTTGCATACACATTGGATTCAATTTCCTATTTTCCATTAGAAATGCTGAATCCCTGAAACTAACATATACCCTATTAGACTCTGACTACAAATCCTAATATGATGGAGAAAAATAACACAAACAGAATAGAAATACAGGCAGTTTAGAGGAGGTATGTTTTATAGTTGGAGTTGCCTTTTGCATGGTATAGTGTAGCAGTTATAAATCTAGTCAATTATTTGTTGAAATAGTTCTCCATGCGTTTTTAAAGTTAACAAATAATGAATTCCTTTCCCCCTTTCTCTGTAGCCTATTCAGCACACGTATTTTTATATGCACATATAGAATCCTACCTGGTACCACACGTACATTCTTGTGAGGTGGCTGATTTGGCAGATACAAATTGGAAGAAGAGATCACTCCTCCTAAATGCTGCTTGAACATTTAATTCAAATGTGAGTGAGCTTCCTAGTTGAACAACATTATACATAAATCAATGTTCAGTAAAATGAATATATTTGGATCTGTGAATGATATACATTTCATGGTGAATTTCGTTTGGCATATATATTGCAATTTTTAATGTCTCTCTCTGTTTGTGTATATAAATATGTATATATATATATATATATATATATATATATATATATATATATAGATACACTCTCAAGATTTTTCAAAACATGAAATATGTGTCTTATTACACACTTCCTAAATTCATTCATATTTATGTTGTGGATTTATAATCAACTTTTCACAAGATTATTCTCAGAAATATTCATCCACCTGAAATACTTATTTGTTTCTTAGTACTGTTTCCACCCCAGATATGCATTCACGGATTTTCAAACTCTTCTACTCTAATTGTGTCTTATTTGGGGTGAAGGTAACGTAAAGGCATTGTTCTGGATGAGAGTGGGAAGATAATTGTGTAGCATATATTTTATACACATTGGATTCATTTTCCTATATTCCATTGAATATACTGAATCCCTGACAATAACCCATACCCTACTATACTCTGTCTACTAATCCAAACATGATGGAGAAAAACAACCCAAACATAATAGAAATACAAGCAGTTTAGAGGAGGCATGGGGTATAGTTGGACTTGCCATTTGCATGATAAAGGGTAGGTGTTATAAATCAAGTCAATTTTTAATTTAAATAGTTTTCCATGTGTTGTTAAAGTTAACAAATAAGTAAATTCCTCTCCCTTTCTCTGTAGCCTATTCAGCACATTTATTTTTATATGCTTATATAGAATTCTACCTGGTATCACACGTTCATTTTTGTGAGGTGACTGACTTGGCAGATACAACTTGTTAGAAGAAATCACTCCTCTAAACGCTGTTGGAACTGAAAATTCAAACTATGGGTGAGCTTTCTAGTAGAACAACATTATACATAAATCCTTGTTCAGTAAAATAAATATTTTTGCATCTGTGGATGCTATATATTTTATGATGAACTTCGATTGGCATATATATAACTACATTTAAATGTCTGTGTGTGTGTTGTGTGTGTGTGTGTGTGTGTGTGTGTGTATATATATATATATAGACACATATATATGTATATACACATATATATAATTATGAATATATATATATATATATATATATATATATATATATATATATATATATATACACACTGTCCTGATTTTTAAAATATGAAATATATGTTTCTTAAATACACTCCCTAAGTTCATCCATGTTCAAAAATGTGGATTTATAATAAACTTTTCACAAAATTATTCTCAGATATATTCATCCACCTGAAATACACATTTGTTTCATAGTTCTGAAAACTAACTTCAGTAAATGGTGCTTACAAATCCTAATATTTGTACAGTAACTGACCCAGATTAACATCAATCAAGTAGATTCGTATGGGACATGATGTGTATTCTGACGTTTATTTTCATTCAACACTGGTACATTACTATTTCTTCAGTTTTTACAAATCATAGGAAATATATACTTCATCCACAAGTTCACAAATTTATACGCATTTGTTTCACAATCACTTCCTGCTTCATTAAACATGTATTCCTCCAGGTTTCTTGACTGGTCTTTTCATGAGACTTCTTTCCAAACACATTATTTTCGATTTCCATAATCACTTTTGAAGCAAAACTCACACACAGTTCATGATAAACCATAAACTTAATGTGGCCATTAGATATATAACTGGTTGGAATGAATGTTTGTATGTCAATATAAGATTTCCTGTATTTTTTCAGATATAATTTCAATCCATTATTTAAAGTCAGAACCAGATATATTATTTATTCACAGTATGGTCTATTCATGCAGTATCTCTATATGCACAGACAAGGGTACACCTCTTTTTACCCCCATTACTAATTTATACGTCTTGAAAATGTTGCTGCCAGAAATGGTGAAAGAAAGAGTCATGTCACCTGATCTACATGTACGTTTTATCACAGTAATATTCTGGCCAAAAAAAGCAAAGGTCACACTTAAGATTGTAGCAAAGACTAAATGAAAAGTGAGCATGGATTACTAAACATCCATGTCCAGGTTGCCTAATGCTGTCAAATGTCAATCCTATTGGTCACTACATATTTGTTTCTTTCTTAGATTATATATTCAAACTCAACCCTGTTGAAAATATCTAATCCTATCACTCACTTTATACTTTGCCTGATTTCGTAATGTCTCTATTGATATCAGCTTTCCTAACTATTTTCCCCAGTTCATCATTGTGACAGTCTCTTCACTTGTGCTGACATTAACATTCACTGTCTACCGGAAACCCTATTGCTAAACAACATTTGGTCCAAATCCTATACTCACTCTTCTTTCTAAACCTACTGAGAATCTTCTGAATCCTACCGACTATCCCTTTTGACTGGAAGTTCTCTTCTACATTTAATCATCCATGGTACAAGGACCTAAGCCATTGTATATCGATTTACCTGACACATCAGTGCAGAACATAATTCAAAGCTACGTATCCCAATCAAGGGCCCAATGCCCTTTTGGGCTTCATATCTTAGCTAGATTTCTGTTTTCATACTTATATTTCACCTATATATTCTTGTAAATATCGCAGTTTCCCAATACCATTATTCATCGCGCAGAAAGATTCCTAATCCAAATCGAACCTGTTAGTTAACCTAACCATACACTGTTCAGTCAATTTAACTTTACAGAAGAGCAGGGATAGAGTTGGTCTTACAATACAGGAATATAGGGGATCTTCCACATGCTGAGAAACTCAAAGGTCCATGCAGAAATGATTCCTGGAGAAGTTGTAAGCAGCTATGGAGGACCTAAGAGACCAAAAGTCATCCTCCATGGCAAACAACCTGGTCAGGATGAAGGGTTGTGTCTGAATCAGCTTCTCTCTTCTTAATGTAGAGAAGATGGACCAAACCAGGCCTGTGTGGAGAGCTGTTCCCAGGTGCCAATGGTTGATATACCAATCTAACTTGTGAAAGTGTCACAGGAAGTAGGGGCAGCCTCCATCTCATGGGACCCTTGAAAGCAATTGTTAGGACAAAGTGGTTGCCACGGCAGTAACCTCATTCAGTTCCTGAATGAAGTGACCTACCTCTCTTCCTTGATGACGGATCTCTCTGATCTTGGGATCCAGGAAGCCAGGCACCCAGAGTCAGTCCCAGTTTCTTTCCCAGTGGGCTCAGTTGTTTGGAATAACCAAGGACAGAGTAAGTCTTCCTTGGTACCTACTGATGTGAGGATTGCCAAATGCCAGGAGAGTTCTGTAAAGGGGAATTTCCTTAGAAAGCAGGTAGTGGCTCACCACTGGCTCCTGAAAACTTCACAGTGTTGGCCAAGGATACCCGATCTGAGAAGGACAGGCCATTTCAAGGAAACATAGTATGGCCCATCAGTCAGAGTACATTCCAATTAGTCACAGACCTACTTGAATAAAGGAGGTGTCCTTGTGGGTGTGGTTGTGATTTTGTGGTTTAGTCTCATGTTCTGAGAATAGGTAAGAAAGGCGGTTTGTTTGTTTTGGAGTGGACTGTTTATAGTAAGTCATTTGACAAGGCGATTGTTGGTATGCCTGTGTATCCCACTTTGTCCATGGTTGTAGACATTATAAAAGATAATGCATCAATGGATGTGTCCTGTCTAGTAGAAAGTTTGCCAACATTCATCCTGTCCAATTTATGAGTGGACTGCAGGTTGCTTTAGGGACGGGCAACACCCACTATCTTCTGAAGTTCCTGTTTTCTTCCTGAATTCTGGCCACTCTCCAGAGTAGGCTCATGGTTTTCTGTCCAAGATATGTACCACCTCCAAGCTCTGTGACATGTCCATGTACTGGATAGCTGAAGGGAATAGCAAGCATCTCAGAAAACTCAGATAACCGTGTGACAAAGAAAGTCTCAGTAGAGAAACCCTGCTTTGGGCCTTTTGCTTACCTATTTTTCTGTTGCTCTGAGTGTCAGGAAGGTCTTTGCCTCAGTCCACCAATTTGTGAAGCCTTAAGAAAACAGTTTTCAAATGGAAATGAATGGTCATCACCTGTGTATCTTTGCTTAATTGCTTTGGAAAGGGATGTGTCTGAATCAGCCACTTGGCCCTGTGTGAGGCAGTGGCTTAGATTCTCAGCACCTGTTGGAACTAAAGAAAGATTCCATGTGTGCTTTCAAAACCAAAATGGCAAAAAGATCAGTCACTGTGTATGGAGTATCTTGCCTTACTCTGATAGGTTTCTGATCTCCATCAAGGGAGAATATGGATCCTTTGAGTCAAATGAGTTCTTCAAAGCCCTGGAGAGGCTAGCCCATATGAGCTTGGGTTTTTTCATTATTCCAAATCACATAAAGAATCTATACCTGACAGTCAGTAGGCCTCAAATTGGAGAAGCAGAGCAGTATTAAGCCCAGGCTTATTTTATCACTCCTGGTTCACAGGAATGGTGTCCAGGCCTAGCTGACTTTAAGCAAATAAGGGACAAGGGAGCTTGTTTTGGATACCGTCTTGTGCTGCACCCCTCATGGAAACCTCCAGCCAGAGGTTATAATGAGTGTCTATATGGAAGAAGGTGAGGACCATGTGGGAGTGTTTTGGTTTTAATTGTGTTCATTTGTGTAGCAGTTGGAAGAAATGACTGGATCCACCAGGGCTGGAACTTTGGTATGATTCCCCTTAGAGACTGAGTTCTGAAACTGACCTCAGAGAAGTATTGTCATGAATTGTGTTGCGATTTTAGAATGCCACGCATGAGAGTCGCCCTTGGAAACTGAAATCTAGGCCAAGGGTGCCTTTCGACTGATCACTGGGAATCTCAGCCAGGATATCACATGATTTTATTCTGAAAGACTTGACAGGCATAGTTGAGAGTCAAAACACATGGACCTCACATTGTAGACCTCAATGGGCTGGGCTTCATGTGACCATTTGGCTACTCTTTGGGAAGCCTTGCCTTTGAGAGTTCTCCAGAGCATTCATTGAAATGAGGTTCCTCAACATTAAAAGGTTCCTGAATGAATTGAAACCCACAGTTTCTCCAACTTCATCCTTGAAAAGTGGCTAGATAAACACCCTGAAATTTTTAAAACTCCCATGACCAGGTGGCACTGGAGAACCTTTGGATCTCCTGTTGCTGATCATGAGTGTACCAGACAGTGCCTTGATTGACTGGGTTTCATGAAAATGGTGAAGAACAGAGATGCCAGTAATTTGCACTGCTGAATAGTGGGCCCAGAGCAGTGGTGTGCAGGTGTGTGATAAAATATCTGAGGTGGGGCCGTGTGGATTTCCAATTGACTTCCAAATGCCTTTTGGCTGCCATGGTGCATCCAGCAGAACCTTACATGTTAAGGCATCTTATTATATGGAGAGGTTTCAAGGCAATGTTCAGAATCAGGTGGGTATGGTCAAGGAAAAAGCTATGTGAAATAGAAGCCTGGTTGGTGCATTCTCCTGCAGTTTCTGACCCACCACACGTGACAGAACTCCCTCCAGCGCTGTGTCGCAGTTGAACTCCTTGTATTTCGTGAAGCAAATACCAAACTCCCAGTGCAGCACCAAGAAACACCACAAAAATGGAGGATGATCAAATGGCTTCACAGTCCACACAGGGAGACACTTAGCCCCCAATGGCCACAGTTTACCTACCAAGAGATAATTCAGCACTGCTGCCTCATGTTCATTGGAAAATAAGAAACCATGCTCTCCATTCACATAGATGCAGACCCAGCTTTGATGGTCTCACTAGAAAAGAAGCTAAACCTTCTGACAACAAAATATATTTAAAGTATCCAACCTCAGAGGCAGTTTCTCAAGAAGTCTTTAGGCCAGCAGAGCTCTATGTTTGTGGAGTGTTTACCTCTTAGACCAGGATGTAAGAAAAGAACACTGACTCCAATTAAAATCAAATTAAAGTAAGCTTATTATTTCCACTGGCTGGGCTGCCACTCCCTCCCAAAATTGCGAGAACAAGAGAGCAACCCCACCTTTACTACAGCCCAGGTTTGTAGCCCAGAAAGTTACACAAAAATGGGGTAACAGATAATAGAACTCTGACAAGCATCACACTAATGGGAGTTTACATTTTTTTTTTTTTTGCTAGCCCCAACATCAAAATTTATGAGGACCATTAGAGCCTCAGAGAGGGTCATTGTCTGGCCACAAAAGGCCAATATTTATGAGGTGTGACAAAGTTTCAGAGAGGGCTGCTATCTGGTCAGAGAGCCATGCACGGGTGAGTTCAAGGCACGGGCAGTCATTCCAAGCAGGTTCAGAATTTGCAGTAATTTACAGTAAAGCCAAAATGATTTTTTCATGGCTTTGTTGCAATATGGCTCCCAATTTTAATAAAAGGTAAGGTTGGGTGTATCATTCCCCCCTTTTCTTATGTGTCCCTTTGTAATCCTTGATAGGTTAGTGGAAAAGCACTGAGGAAATTTTAATCCCTCAGTTAACAGTCACCAAATTTTTAGAACTCACCGAAAACCAGTCTCCCTGATATTACCTGACTTAATTAATTACTTATATTGATAGTCTATTTATTTTTGGCTCCATTGGTGTAAGTAGAGAGTCGTCTCTCATTTTGGCTTTTTCTCAGCTGAGAAAGGGTGACATGAGTGTGCATGGCGTGAGGGACATGAGTTGCCTTTTTGAAGTCAGTTCTTTTTGAAGTCTTGTTGAGGAAGAACAGGTTGTAAAGTCATCTGGGGATGGGTTCTTCTATGAGAGAAACAAAAAACATGAGTATTGAATAAATGTTGCAGTAGCTGGATCATGTCACTGTATGAAGTACCCTCACCAGTCTTTAATATCCCCAATTATCAGGACTGTGAACTTAATATTTAACTTTTAGTGATACAGTTGTCCCTCCCCATAATATACAGTTTAATAATTTAATGTCATCTGATTTTGCAGAATCCTTTCACTAGTATGACCTCTGTGTTTAATAGAGAAACATTTAATTCTGTTACTCAGGGCTGGATAATTGTACTAGCAAACACCAAGCCTACCTGTGTAGGTTAGGAATATCTGTAGGCCTTAAACTAAAAACTTCTGCCTCTGGAAGCTCCTCTTGATAGTCTATTTTTATAGTTATCAGGCATTCCTCTCTGAGAATCCTTCTTTGTAGCCAACAGTTTTACTTATTTTGGGAGGCTAACATAAAGTGTATACCTTAAATTATTATTATTATTATTATTATTATTATTATTATTATTATTATTATTATTATTATTTAAAATGCCCAGGATTGGCTGTATTTTGGTTTTTACTGTCTTTGCTAAGTGTTTAAGATGAAGCAGTCAAACTGACTTTTGTTTCTATCTATTGTTAGCAGTCAGCTGAGCTTTTATGGGAGTCATTTTTTGGGATACTTGAGAGCAGCTTCTCAGTTCTGCTAGTGCAATTTGAGCTATGTGGGTCCAGGTCTTGCTTGACCATGTGGCTTCCCTCAGAAGCATCAGGGATGTCTCCCTTTCCTGATGACTCACCTCTTTGTAGCAAATGCACTGATTGGCTTTCTGTTCTCCAGTGGTCTCATTAATCTCTCTGATCGGGAGGTTATGTGGCCCAGAGTTGCAAAGCTCATAGAGAAATCCCTTGTTCCCTGGATTCAGACTGACTCAGAGGGCAAGAGTCAAATATCGTTTTTTTTGGACCTTTTTATTTAACTTTAATTTTCAATCCTAATCTGAAACAACCAGCAAATGAATTTTAACAGCCATATATTAAGACTACTGTGCTTTAATGTCTATAAGTTTATAATTATTTATATATTATTAATTGGGATCTTATTATTCTGTCTGTCTTGTAGTTGATGACTTATTATCTTAAATTAACCCATGTTGTGTTCTTAAAGCAACACTTCTGTAAAACACCAACAGGAAATCTTTAGATCACTTATAAGGAAATTAAAAAATAAAATTTTTTTAACAAGAGTAAAAATACTTAGTTCATGTAATAGCTACCCTGAATTTTTTGGGTGAGTTATATATTATATCATCTTTTTGAGATCCTAGTAATCTTGACAGAAAAGAAAATTTGAACATAACTTTAAATGAAATAAAATCTGACCTACTGCTTTCGTAGTCATTCTCACATGTAGTAAGATGGGACACAGAGTCTTATCTCAGGTAAGCAGGGCTCCTTATAAACCTTAAATGCTTTAGTTCTAAAGCTGATCTTTGTTTTTTAAATATCATTTTACAAAGTTTACATAAATTTTTTGAGGTCACATGAACATTAGCTCACACCATATGATATCACATTTAAAACATGAATTAAAGTACGGCTGAAAGATTTTAACCTTTACATAGATTAGGGTCTCATTAACTTAAAAATACATTTAAATTGTTCCACAATGTAAAAAGTAACATAAAACTTTACATATATTATTGATAACAGGTAAATAAATCCCCAATATATATTTTATTTACCATACAACTTCAGAACACCTGCTTGATATAATGCTCTTTTAAAGTTTCTACCTTATAGAGTTTTATAACTGGAAGATATGAGCACATTAATAGCATCACAATTACATTGATGTTTCTACATTAACCAAGTTTAGCTTTTAAAGAAATGGCAGTACAGTGCTCTAAAATAACAGTTCTTAATTAAACAGTTGTTTAATTTTTATGGTTGCCTGCTCTAGAAAATTTAAATCTTAATAAACTAAATGTTATGGGTAAACTTATGTTTAAGAAATTTTTGTCTCTTTAACACATGACTGATTTTTACAATCTTATACAGACTTTAGTACAAACTTATACAGACCTTAGTATATCAATCAGATATCAAACAAAAGTACTCATGAATGAGTAATCCCATATCAAATTTACTTTACTTATTTATCAAAATATTAGACAAATGTTTTGAACAGTGTAAGCCATTTTTTTGATTGAAAGAAAAGTCCTGGAACATAGGCATATTAGACCTTTTGTAGACATTAATACTTTATTAGATTTTTGAACACCTAGAAAAACTTGTAAGCTTAAATTTAAAGAAATTTATATTTATCAGTTTACCCAATTTAAATTGAAACATTTAAATCACGTGAATTAAAGATCTTTGGATCCACTTTTTAAAATTGTTTTTATGAGTGCTTTGTAATATGAGTGCTCCTTATATATGTTAATTTGTGTATCATATATATGATATACGGACATATGTATACATATATAGACATACAACACATAACAAATTGTGCACACATAATAAAAGTGAAGGCCTTGTAGCTTTTCACAGGTGAAGTCTCCACTGCAATGATTTCAAAATTCCACAGTTGGTCAAAGGTATTACTGATCAGAAAAACATTAACCTAGGTCTGTAGGAGCAAAATCATGAGCTCAAAAAATAAATAAAGAATCTAAGGAAAAAAATATGAGTCCTAGAAAAAATGACTGGCCAGTAATAAGTAAATACCATACATTTTACTTTTTTTTTCCTTAGGCCTCAAATAAGTCTCCTACTAAGCTTACAGGCTTCTTTCATTTGCATTTCAAAATAATCCCTGGCTGAGGTCTGGAAGAAGCAGGAAAAAATGGCTATTCTGAGCAGAAACCTTAGGCCTAAGGTATTTTAACCATTATTTTCAGGTTAGGATGTTGAAAATTATGATACAAGTTTAAGATACAATTCACAAAATTTTATATCTTCACAAGTTGTTTTGTCAACAGATATCATACTATGATTTAGTATCCTTGTCCAAATTAATGCACTGGTACACACAGTGACATTTTCCCAGGCTACCTAATTTAAAATTGGTGAAAAAAAGTCTGAATGATTGGGAAGTTACTTGCCAACTTGGAAGTAGAGTTCTTTAGTTTTCCATCCTAAGTATTTATGTTCTCTGGCATGAATTATCTGAAACCATAAACTAAACAATTACCTAAACCCGACTTTTAACTGCAAGATTGTGAAATGCTTCAAAAACCCATTCAGATACCAGATTGGTACAATGAAACATCATCATTTAGACACAAATTCAGCTAAGATCATTTCCAAGAAACAATTTATAATATTAACACATTATTGCACATGTCTTAAAGGGCCAGAAAAAAGGCACAAGACAGGCAGAAATGAACTCTAGACAATGGCTGACAGACAGAACCCTTTAAAACAGAGCAAATAAGAGAAAAATCTCCTTCCCCAGTGGCACCACAGATGTCCCCACAAGGGGACCAAATGTTTTCACAGAGGAGCAACCTGAAATGTAAAATAAAGTGTCTCCATGGTTACTTTACTACATTTAGTGTCCCCTTTTTGTTTTTCTCTTTTTTTAAGAAGACAGAGGCGGCATTATCCTTACAGTGCAGGGAACGAAGGAGGGAATTCCCTGAATAAACAGGGCTTTGGCAGATGCTGGGAGATACTCAGTTCTTCATTCCCCAGCAGGCATTGCCATCTGCACTGGGTGTGCTCCAGGCAGCCAGCTAGGGGCTTCTCTCATTCTGCTTAACAAATGGTGGTAAAGTTCATCACAGTTCCTTAAAACACAGTCCAAAGGGGTGTCAGGCTTACTTGCTTTGTTACCCATTTTCACGTTCAATATCCTTAAGATTTTATCACAGAAATCACAAAACAAAATGCACAAAAACAAAAAAACATATAGAATACAGAACAAAACACACACACACACACACACACACACACACAAAAAAAAAAAAAAAAAAAAAAAAAACAGAATCCCGGTGCCAAAACAGAAAAACAGAGGAGCAATTCAACGTCTTGCTAAAGCTCTGGGGTAGGAGCACGTGCGTGTTCCTCGGCACCTCTCTAACCTTGAAAGGAATTCCCTACAGAACGGAACAGAGGACAGAACGATTCTCATTACTGTCCTGGACAGGAGTATATGTGAGCCTCCCCAGGCCACCTCTCTGTCATTAGAATAGATCTCCCTTAACCAGATATAAGATGTTATCAAGGTGCCACTTACCTATGGAGGCCTCCTCCACCAGGTGCTTGCTAATAGTTTCAGTGCGGTGGTTCACTGCAGTGCTCCCCAGACCGACGGCTCACTCCAAGGCCTTGGAACATCTCAAGTTGTGCACCCCCTAGAGTGGCTCCCCAGCCCGTAGCCCTGGAGGGAAGGCCAGCTTCAGAATTTTCAGCAGTCTGGCCTTGTGATCTGGTCGGGCAGGGTCATCTCACTGGGGAACTCCAAAATGTTGGACTAGGATGCAAGAAAAGACCACTGACTCCAATTAAAATCAAATTAAGGCAAGCTTATTATTAAAACCGGCCAGGCTGCCTCTCCCTCCAAAAATGGCGGGAACAAGACAGCAACACCACCTTTCCTACAGCCCAGCTATATAGCCCAGAAAGTTACACAAAAAGGGGGTTACAGATAACAGAACTTTGAAAGCATCACACTAATGGTAGTTTACATTTTTTTTGCTGGCCCCAACATCAGAAATTATGAGGACCATTAGAGACTCAGAGAGGGTCGTTGTCTGGCTTGGGAAGGCCAATATTTATTAGGTGTCACTAATGTTTCAGAGAGCACTGTTATCTGGTCAGAGAGCCAGGCATGGATGAGTTCAAGGCACGGGCACGCATTCCAAGCAGGTTCAGAATTTGCAGTAATTTATAGTAAAGCCCAAATTATCTTTTCATGGCTTTCTGGCAAGATGGCTCCCAATTCTAATAAAAGATCAGGTTGGGTCTATCAAGCCTGTCCTTTACTTTTGGAAACTCCTCTACAACCTGCAAGGTTGTGAACTCCTGACCATTTTACATTCCAGATATGTATTCACAGATTTTCTAACTCTTGTCCTCCAACTGTGTTTTACTTGGGGTGAAGGTAATATCAAGGCATTGTTCTGGATGAGAGTGGGAAGATTTTTGTGTAGCACATATTTGCATACACATTTAGGAGATCACTCCTCCTAAACACTGTTGGAACAGAAAATTCAATCTATGGGGGAGCTTCCTAGCTGAACAACATTATACATAAATTCAAGTTCATTAAATAAATAGTTTTGGATCAGTGGATGATATATATTTCAAGATGGATTTAAATTGGCATATATATTGCTACATTTTAATGTCCATGTGACTTTTGTGTTCATAATTTTTTGTGATTTATGTGGATTTATAATCAAATTTTCACAAGATTGTTCTCAGAAATATTCATCCAACTTAAATACATACTTTTTTCCTAGTACTGAAAAGTAACTTCCGTGAATGGTGCATAAAAATCCTAATATTTCTACAGTAACTGACCCAGATTAACATCAATGCAAGTAGATTCCTATGGGACATGATGTGTATTTTGATGTTCATTTTTATTCATCACCGGTACATTACTATTTCTGCAGTTTATGCACATTATATATAGTATGATATATAATGTTCAATCACTTCCTGCTTGAGAACACATGTATTCTTACAGGTTTCTTGACTATTCTTTTCATGAGACTTCTTTCCAAACACATTATTTTTGATTTCCATAATCACTTTTGAAACAAAACTCACACACCTTTCAGGATAAACCACAACCATAATATTACCATTAGATGTATAACTGGTTGCAGTGAATGATTGTATATCAATATGAGATTTCTTTTATATTTTCAGATATCAATTCAATCCATTATTTAAAGTGGAACCAGTTATATTATTTATTCACATGATGGTCAATTGATGCATTATCAATATATTCTATGACACAGGGTATACCCCTTTGTACCCCCAATACTAATTTATATTTCTTCAAAATAGTGCTCCCAGAAATGGTGGAAGGAATACTCATGTCACCTGATCTACATATACATTTTATCACAATAATATTCTGGACACAAAATGCAAAGGTCACACTTATGATTTTACCAAAGCCTAAATAAAAAGTGAGCATGGATTAATAAAAACATCCATGTCCTGGTTACCTAATGCTCTCAAAAGTCAATCCAATTTGTGACAACATATTAGTTTCTGCCTAAGATTATATATTCAGACTCAAACCGTTGAAAATGTCTAAACAAATTACACACTTTATACTTTTACTGACTTCCTAATGTCTCTATTTATATCTGCTTTCCTACATATTTTCCCCAATTCGTCATTGTGCTGACATTTACATTCACTCTCTACCCGAAACCTTATTTGTAAAGAACTTTTGGTACAAATGCTATACTAACTCTTCTTTCTAAATCTACTGACTATCTTGCTAATCCTACAGACTATCCCTTTTTTATTGGATATTCTGTATGTTATTCAATCATCCAGTGTATAAGATCCTATTTCTTTGTATATCGATTTATCTGAGACATCTGTGCAGAATATAATTCAAAGCAAAGTATGCTACTCAAGGGCCCAATGTCCTACTTGGCTTCAAGTCTTCCCTAAATTTCTGTTTCCATACTTATATTTCACCTATATATTCTTGTAAATATCTCAGGTTCCCAATACCATTATTCATCCAGCAGAATGATTCCTAACGCAAATAGAACATGATATTAACACTAACCATACACTGTTCCCTCAATCTAACTTTACAGCAGTGCAGGGATAGAGTTGGTCTTACAATACAGGAATATAGGGGATCTTCCACCTGCTGAGAATCTCAAAGATCCATGCAGAAATTATCCCTGAAGAAGATATAGAATGCTATGAAGGACCTGAGAGACCAAAAGTCATTTTCCATGGCAAATAACCTTGTCAGGATGAAGAGATGTGTCTGAATAAGCCTCTTGCATTTTAATGTAGACAAAATGGACAAAACCAAGCCTGTGTGGAGATCTCTCCCCGAGTACCTATGGTTGATATATCATTCTAACTTGTGAAAGTGTCACAGGAAGTAGGGGCAGCCTCCATCTCATGGGACCCTAGGAAGAAACTGTTAGGACAAAGTGTTTGCCAAGGCTGTGAGCTCATTCAGTTCATGAAGGAAGTGACCTACCTCACTTCTTTGGGATGGAACTCTCTGAACTTGGGATCCCGGAAACCAGGCACCCAGGGCCAGGCCCAGTAACAGTCACAGAGATCTCACTTGTTTGGATTTATCATGGAAAGAGTCAGTCTTTCTTGGTACCTACAGATGTGAAGATGGCCAAATGCCAGAAAAAATCTGAAGAGGTGTCTTTCCTGAGAAAGCAGGTAGTGGCGGCTCAAAGCTGGCTCCTGAGAACTTCACAGAGTGGGCCAAGGAGTCCAGATTTGAGAACAGACAGGCCATTTCGGGTGAACAAAGAATGGCTCACCAGGCAGAGGACACTCCGGTTAGTAACAGACCTTCTTGGGGGAAGGAGGTGCATTTGTGGGAATGAGTGTGGGTTTGTGGTTTTGTCTCATGTTCTGAGAATACGTAGGAAAGTTGGCTTGTTTGTTTTGGAGTGGACTGTTTCTATTAAGTCATTTGACAAGGCAAGTGTTTCTATGTCTGTGTATCCCACTTTGTCCGTGGGTGTAGACATTACAAAAGAAAATGCAACAATGGATGTGTCCTGTCTAGGAGAAAGCTTCCCAACATTCACGCTGCCCAATTTATAAAAGGACAGTGGATTGCCTTATTTGTGGGCAAGACCTGCAATCTTCCTAAGTTCCTGTTTTCTTCCTGAATTCTGGCCACTCTCCAGAATAGGCTCATGATTTTGTGACCAAGATAGGTACCACCTCCAAGCTCTGTGACTTGGCCATGTACTGGATAGCTGAAGGGAATGGCGAGAATCTCAGAAAACTCAGATATCAGTGTTACCAGGAAAAGTCTCAGTGGAGAAACCCTGCTTTGGGACTTTTGCTTACCTATTGTTCTATAGCACTAAATGTCAGGAAGGTCTTTGCCAAGGCCACCCCGTTGTGAAGCCTGAATAAAACAGTTCTCTAATGCAAATGAATGGGCATCACCTGTCCCTCTTTGAGTAATTGATTTCGAAAGGGATGTGTCTGAATCAGCCTGTTGGCCCTGTGTGAGGCTGTGGCTTAGATTCTCAGCACCTGATGGATCTAAAGAAAGATGCCATGTGTGCATCCAAAACCAAAATGGCCAAAAGAGCATTCATTATGGATGAAGTCTCTCGCCTTCCTCTGTAAGTTTCCTGACCTCCATAAGGTGAGAATAGGAATCTTTGGGTCAAATGAGTTCTTCAAAGCCCTTCAGAGTCTAGCCCATTGGTGCTTGGGTTTTCTCATGACCCCAATCCACATGAAGAATCTAAACCCCACAATCAGTAGGCCTCAAATTGGAGAAGTGGAACAGTAATAATGGTAGGCCTATTTGATCACTCCTGGTTCACAGGAAGGGTTTCCAGGCCACCCTGACTTTAGGCAAATGACGGGCAAGGGAGCTTATTTTGGACACTGTCTTGTCCAGCGCCCCTCATAGAAACCTCCAGCTAGAGGTTATGATGAGTGTCTATGTGGAAAAGATGAGGGCCATATGGGAGTGTTTTCATTTAAATTTTGGTCATTTGTGTGGCGATTGGAAGAAATCACTGGGTCTACCTGGGCTTGAACTCTGGTGTGAATCCACATAGAGACTGAGTTCTGGAACTGACCTCAGAGAAGAATTGCCATGAGTTTTGTTGGGATTTTAGGAGGCCACGCATGAAAGTAGCCCTTATAAACTTAGATCAAGGCCACAGAGCACTGGGAATCTCAGCCAAGATAATCCATGATTTTCTTCTTAAAGTCTTGGCAGCCATAGTTGAGAGTTAAAACACACATGTACCTCACATTGTAGACTTCAATTGGACTGGCTTCATGTGACCTTTTGTCCACTCTTTGGGAGGCCTTGCCTATGAGAGTTCTCCAGAGTTTGATTAAAATGAGCTTCCTCAACATTGAATGGTTTTTGAAACCCAACGTTCCTCCAACTTCATCCTCGAAAAATGGCTAGATAAACACCATGAAATTTTTGAAATTCCCATTACCAGGTGGCACTGGAGAATCTTTGGATGTCCTATTGCTGATCATGAGTGTATCAGACAGTGCCTTGACTGACTGGGTTTCATGAATATTGTGTAGAACAGAGATGCCAGTAAGTTGGAACCTGCAAATTAGTGGGCCTAGAGCAGTGGTGTGAAGGTGTGTGATAAAATATGTGTGGTGGGGCTATGTGGATCTGCCATTTGCTTCCAAATGGCTTGTGACTGACATGGTACAGCCAGGAGAACCTTCCATGTAAAGGCATATTTTTATATAGGGAGATTTCAAGGCAATGTTCAGAATCAGGTTGCTATGGACAAAGGGGCAACCCATGTGGGATAAAATCCTGGTTGGTGCATTCACATGCAGACCGTGAGCTCCACATGTGACAGAACTCCCTCCAGCACTGTGTCCCAGTTGATCTCCTTGTATTTCATGAAGAAAATACCAAAGTCCCAGTGCAGCAGCAAGAACCACCACGAAAAGTGGAGGAGGACCAAATGGCTTCACAGTTCACACGGTGAGTCACTTAGCTCCCAGTGGCCATAGTTTAACTACAAAGAGAGTATTCGCACTGCTGCCTCATGTTCATTGGAAAATTAGAAACAATGTTCTCCAGGTCACATAGATGCAGACCCAGCTTTGATGGTCTCACTAGAAAGTAAGCTAAAGCTACTGACAACAACATATATTTCAAGTGCCCAACCTCAGAGGCAGTTTATCAAGAAGTCTTTAGGCCAGCAGAGCTCCATGTTTGTGGAGTGTTTACCATGTGCCTTACTTTTGGAAACTGCTCTACCACTTCCAAGGTTGTGAACTCCTGAGTATATTCCATTCCACATATGCATTCACAGATTTTCTAACTTTTCTCCTCTAATTGTGTCTTACTTGGGACGAAGTAAATGTCAAGGCATTGTTGTGGATGAGAGTGGGAAGATTTTTGTGTAGCACATATATGCATACACATTAGATTCATTTTCCAATTTTCCATTCAAAATACTTAATCCCTGACAGTAACTCATAAACTACTAGACTCTGACTGCTAATCCTAATATGATGGAGAAAACTAACCCAAACAGAATAGAAATACAAGCAGTTCAAAAAAGGCATGGTGTATAGTTGGACTTGCCATTTGCATTATGAAGGGTAGGTGTTATAAATCTAGTTAATTTTTAATTGAAATAGTTCTCCTTGTGTTTTTAAAGTTAATAAATATATAAATTCCTGTCTCCCTTTCTCTGTAGCCTATTCAGAACATGTAATTTTATATGCACATATAGAATCCTACCTGGTATCACATGTACATTCTTGTGAGGTGGCTGACTTGGCAGATACAAATTATGAGAAGAAATCACTCCTCCTAAACCCTGTTGGATCTTAAAATTCAACCTATGGGTGAGCTTCCTAGTTGAACAACATTAAACATAAATCCATGTTCAGTAAAAGAAATATTTTTGCATCTGTTGATGATATATATTTCATGATAAATTTCGATTGGCATATATATTGGTAATTTAATGTCTCTGAGCGTGATTTTTTGTATATATATATATATATATATATATATATATATATATATATATATATATATTCTCCAGATTTTTCAAAATATGAAATATATGTGTCTTATATACACTCCCTAAACTCATTCATGTTCATGTATATGGATTTATAATCAAGTATTCACACGATTATTCTCAGAAATATTCATCCACATGAAATACATATTTGTTTCCAGTACTGAAAACTAACTTCAGTTAATGTTGCATACAAATACTAATATTTGTACAGTAACTGACCCAGTTTAACATCAATGCAAGTAGATTACTATGGGACATGATGTGTATTTGGATGTTCATTTTTATTCAACACTGGTACATTATTATTTCTTCAATTTATGCACATCATAGGATATATATTTCATCCACAAATTAGCAAACTTATAGGCATTTGTTTCACTTTCAATAACTTCCTGCTTCAGAACACATGGATTCCTCCAGGTTTCTTGTCTGGTCTTTTCATGAGACTTCTTTCCAAACACATTATTTTCAACTTTCATAATCAGTTTTGAAGCAAAACTCACACACTTTTCATGACAAACCATAATCCTAATATAACGTTTAGATGTATAACTGGTTGGAATGAATGTATGTGTATCAATATAAGATTTCCTGTATATTTTCAGATCTCAATTGAATCCATTATTAAATTTGGAACCCATTTTATTATTTATTCACAGTATTGCCTATTCATGCATTATCTCTATATTCATATCACAGGGTACACCTATTTGTACCCCCAATATTAATTTGTACATTTGGACACAGAAGCAATGGTCACACTTATTATTTTACCAATGTAAATGTCAGGCGAGCATCGGAGGAAGAGACTACCAGGGACTGTCTAATGCAACAGCCAAAAGTTTATGGGGGTCCAGCATGCTGGGGCTCAGAGCTCCCTTGAATAGAGGAGAGAGCCGTGAGAACAGCTTAAGCAGAGCTTATATACTTTCCTTGGAGAGGGCAGGGAGGGAAGATTATTGATGGGTCAGGGCGAGTGGGTAGTTTGCGTGCAAATGGGTGAGGGAGTACATTCTGCAGTTTTGCAGTTGGTACAGCACATTCAGGGAACAAGATTAGCAAACAGTTCTCAAGATATCAACAGTGTTTTGTTAAGCATACCGTAAAACTGGAAGTGACATTTACCTATTTTATTTACCTTTCATTCCCCACTTTCTTTTGGTTACATTAAATCATAATAGTGATCATTGGGGATGTCACATTTTATGTCTGCTAGTGTGGTATATTGATTTCTGATTACCATAAGTTTAACTTGTCCAATTTGAGCTTGGAGAAAGGAAATTACACGGTTGAGCAAACAGGGTCCTACAGTTAGCAATAATGTGAGGATTATTAAGGGACCGGCCAGGGCTGATAAAAGCGTAGTTAACCAGGGGGACTCTGTGAACCAAGACTCAAACCACCCTTTTTGGGCCTCTCTCTCTTGTTGATGCTCTTCAATGCTTCTTCTCAATTTAATCATAGATTCTTTTACAACTCCAGTATGGTAGGCATAATAACAACATTCTTCCCTCAATGCAGGACAAAGGCCCCTTCTCTCATGAAGAGGAGGTCGAACCCTCGCCTGTTCTGTAAAACAACTTCAGAGAGAGAGGTTAAAGATTCTTGTAAAGCTGTGATGGTGGTTTTTTAATATCTTTAAGTTTTGGTGTATTGCTGCTTCTAATTGGGTCATTTGTTGTGTCCCATGGATTAGGGCAGTGGTACCTGTGCCCACCTCTGCAGCAACTACTATTCCTCATAGGATGGCTAAAGTGCAAGATACAGGTTGCCAGCAGAACCGGGTTGTATGCCCCCCTATTTGAAATTTAAATGATCCTGCCTCATGATAGAGCACTCGGGGAAACATCTGCACCATTACATAATTAATCACATCTGTTGATAATTCTATGAATAAACAATGTTTAAGTATATAGAATTATACTGTTGTAGGTATGGACAAGGCAAGGCACCTAAGATAGCACCAAAGACAGGGAAACAGTCCTATTTGGTTGCAACCGGATATAGAGGGCATTGCTTCTATTGTAATCAATTAATCCCCTGAATCCCAAGTTTAGGTAGTTTCAGAATTTTGTACCCAACATGTAAGAGAAAAGACTCAGAAATTTACAGTCTGCAGAAGTTCACAAAAAGCAGTTTTTGGTTCTGTTTTTATTTTCCTCTTCTCTGGGAAAGATAACTTTTTAAGGACATCTGGGAGGGGGAGAGCTTTTTTCTTCTCTTTTATTTTCTCCCTGCCAGCTGTTACCATGGAGCCCAGTTGGTAACTTCTTTATCTTGGAAATATAGCCATCTCTGGAAGCCTGAGCTCAAGGCCAGAGGCCTTGTTCACATATTTTGTGAAAAACTAGTAAGGGGGTGTCTAGCTTAGAAGTGCTGATTTTTCCAGCCAGTGGCCAAGTATAACAGAGCAACACGAAAAGAGGAAGTTTATGTACACTGAACTCTTTTATAGGGACTTTGTTGCTGAAAGTCCTAAAGTCAGCCACAATGAAGACTTCTGGAGAAGGCCATTTCAGATTTTTCTGTGGGCCTGGTACAGAGGGGAAGACGGGGAAGGCGGGGGGTGAGAGCAGTTCTGTGGTTCTGAGAATGAGGAAAAAGAGATATAAAAGAATAATGGGAAAAGGGTTTGGAATTTTCCTGGCAACAAAACGTGAGCAGTAGAACAGGTAGAGCAGATGGGAAGACAGGAGTGAGTATCCCAAAAAGCCTGTGAGGGACATTAAATTCTTAGTAACCTGTTTTTAGTGATGACAAAGCAACTTTAAAGGCCATTTTCATTACAACTTGGATAGGCGTCTGAGGGCACTCCTCAGCTGGTTTGAGCTTTGGGTTAGCTGGTAAGAGGACCTGGTGGGACCCGGTGTGGGCACTGACAGGAGAAGAGAGGAGTGAGTGGGTGGAAGGGTACCTCAGTACCTGCTACCTCAGCAAGGGGGCAATGGTCTGAGAACCAGCGGAGGTTTGGGTTTTTGATCTAGTAATTGGAGGGGAGAAATCAGGTTGTTGATGTGAGAGTGACAGCAGAGAGTCTGGAGCAGAAGGATCTATTGGAGAAACATAGTTCATGATGTGAGCAAAGGAGGGAAAAGGCATACACATAGGGGAATTTTCTTCCATCCTTTTGAGCACTTGCCGAAGTTGAAAAAGTCACACAGAATTTGAGGATCTAGACACCCCTCTGCGGGCCATCGGTTTTGGTTGTCTAATTGGTAATATGGCCAATGCTGTGAACTGAATTTGATGAGGAGTTTGGGTTCCACCAGGCAGCCCCTGTATGCTCACATCCCCATGACTTACGGAAGAAGACGGCTTTTCCCCCACACAGCCGTGGTTGTTTGTGGCTTTGATAGTCCACCGGGCAAACATAGTAATCTAGGCTAGCCAACCTGCATCAGACTTGCATGTCCCTACATCCATAATGTTTGTTTCCATTATCTATGGTACGGAAGAAATTTAATGAAATTTTAATGGGATCCTCTTCATCAGAGATATCCCAATTGGAAAGACGTATACTCAGCTGACAAATATCTGGGTGGAGAGATGGCCACCAGGTCCCTAAGGGGGCTGTATGCAAGACAGACCATACTTCTTGTCTAATAGGATTTGTGATCAGCCATCGCTGCTGAATGGGCTGATGATGGTTAGGACTAGTGGTGGCCAAGGGGAGAGTCTATAGCCTTATCCACATGGACAATATGCAATTTGAAAGGGTTACCAGTCTTTTCCACTTTCAAGCCAGAGTCTGGACAGGGCGCAGGCTTGAGATGAGAATTAGGATCCAGGAAGTGATTCCATCTACCTTTACCACTGTAGGTTTTATAAGTAGCACCTGGTATGGTCCTGTCCATCGGGGTTCCAGGGATGACACCTGAAGTCATCTTATGTAGACGAAGTCTCTTATTTGATATCGATGTGGAGTCTCCTCTTCACCAGGTTGGTAGGCAGTGGCCAGCTGGTTTGACAGGTATCGCTGAGTTCTTTCAAGAGCTTTAAGTTTGTCAAGCAAGGGGGTGTGGAAGGGATCGGTAGGTCTTAGAGTTGGGGTTAGGTCCTTATTGGAGGAGGGGCCCCATAGAGAATTTCATAGGAGGTGAGGTTACTCAAAGAAACAGAGGGAGTATTTCTTGCATGAAACAGTGCATAAGGCAGGAGCATAGTCCAACCTTTGATGCCCTCTCTAAGCTTAATTTCGTTAAGGTCTCTTTAATGGTTCTATTAATTTTTTTTAACCTGTCCTGAGCTCTGGGGTCTATAAGCACAATGTAACTTCCAATTTATTCCCAGGGTCCTGGCTAACACCTTACTTACCTGGGCCATGAACGCCGGTCCATTATCAGACAATATACCCTTAGGTAGGCCGTATCATGGAAAAATATCTTTCAGGATTTTTTACCACCATTTGTGCCTTTTTTTGTGTGGAAGGCTTCAATCCATCCTGAAAATATGTCTACAAACACTAGGAGATATTGAAGTCCATACCTCGCTGGCTTAATTTCAGTAAAGTCCACTTCCCAGAATTGTCCTGGTCTGGTTGTTCATAGGTGCTATTTTGCAGGAAGCTTGGAAGGGTAAGCATTAACCTATTGACAGAACGGACAGGGTTTTGTTACCCGTTCAGTTATGTCCTTTCGCTGTGAGTCGGTTAATGGAAAACTCTGTTCTTGATTCTTCAGGAATGCCTGCAGTTTCTTTGAACCAAGGTGTGTGAATTGATGTACATTTTTAACGTAGTGTAGGGATTTCTGAAATTGCAGGCTTGGCTCAGTGAACTTGAGGAGTTCAGTGCCAGTGTTGTTAGATGTTATCAAAAGCTTGCTGGTGCTCAGGGGTCCATTGGAATTGGGCATCTCCCTTTAACAGCGGGTATAAAGGAGAAGTTAAGGACGCAAACACAGGAATCCATAACCTGCAAAACCCAGTAGTCCCAAGAAACTCTCTGTGTTGTCTGCTGCTGGGGGGGGGGTGTATCTGCACAACCGTTTGTTTTCTGGGCTCAGTGAGCCATCGTTTACCACCCCTAAGGGAATAGCCCAGGAAGACTACTTCTTGCTGGCAAATTTGGGGTTTTTTGGAAGAAGCTCTATACCCGAGTTGAGCAAGCTTATATAATAGTGCTTGGTTCCCAGACTCACAGTTTTCCTTGGTGTTGGCTGCAGTAGCAGGTCATCCACGTATTGAAGCTGGGTGACTTCAGGGTGCATAGGTCTGAAGTTGTTGACATCTCTGTGGAGGGCTTCATCAAAGAGAGTGGGGGAGTTTTTGAACCCCTGTGGGAGTCTAGTCCATGTTAGTTTACCATACGTTCCGGTTTCTGGGTCTACCCACTCAAAAGCAAACAGCAACTGACTGTCTTTATGCAGAGGCATGCAATAGATAGCATCTTTATGTCCATACCATTTCTACTCAGGGTTCAGAGTGATAAGCAGATTGTATGAATTATTTACCATGGGGTGAATTTCCTGCACTCTGTTGTTGATCTCTCTTAGGTCTTGTATGGGGGATAGTCCCCAGTTCCTGGATTTTTTACCGGTAGCAGGGGAGTGTTCCAGGCCGATTGACAGGGCCTTAGGACCCTAAGGCCAGATATTTCTGAATATGGGGCCTTATCCCATCTTTACCTTTTTTGCTCAGAGGATGTTGTTTGACATTGATTGGGGAGGCTGAGGTTTTTAACTCCACTGTTCTTGGAGGTTGTTTCATGGCTAGGCCTAACCCAACAATTTTGCCCAGGCATCTGGGTAATCTGTTATCCATTTCTGGGGTAGCTTGCCTGTTTGATCAGTCTTGGGGTGTGTGAAAAGTGGATGTTCATCTTCGACTGACATTTATAAAGCCATGACTATAGGAGTTTTTAATAAAGGATTTAGAAATTTCATTTTGGGGCCTTCGGGGTTAAAAGTTGTTTTGGCCCGGAGCTTACTGAGCAGATCTCTGCCCATCAATGGGGCCAGGCATTCTGGGATTACTAGGAAGGAATGTTGGATTTTGTCTTTCCCCATGTCCATGGTCCTCTTAGTTGTCTAAGTCTGATATTTACTGCTGTTAGCCCTTTGAACTAGAGATCTTTTATTTGATAGAGGGCCCAGTGGGGCCTTAAGGGCTGAGTATACTGCTGCTGTATCCACTTCAAAGTTTATGGGGTCCCCTTCACTTCAAAAGTTACCCTGAGCTCGGGGAAGGGATCTGAGCCCCGACATTCTTAGTCAACCTCCAGAGTCAGAAAGGCTGTCTGGCGTGGCTTTCTCTTTCTAGGGCACTCTTTGGCTCAGTGTCCTTTTTCTTTACAGTAGGCACATTGATCTGAGGCCAACGGTGGCTTCTGGAGGGGACCCAGGTATCACTTCTTGTCTCCCTGTTTCTTAATTTCTGGCCTATTTATTGTTGTGACCAGGACATTAGTTAATACCTTAATCTGTCTTTTTCATCTCTCATCCTCCCTTTGCTCCCTTTCGTTCTCTCTGTTTCTCTCTTATAGGATACTTTCTCGGCTACTCTGACTAAATCTCTCAAAGTCATATCTTGTAATCCATCTAAGTATTGTAACTTTCTTTTAATATCCAGATCAGCTTGCCCAATGAAGGCCATCATGGCATATGCCTTTTGATCCTCTGCCTGAAGATCGAAACGAGTATATCTCCTATATGCCTCCATAATTCTCTCTAGAAACATAGAGGGATGTTCATCAGGCCCTTGAATAATCTCTCTTACCTTGGCCAAATTATTTGGTTGCCTAGCGGCCGGTTGGAAACCCACTATTAGGGCCCGGCAATAAGTGGACAGATGCTCCCTACCTTCAAAGGTGTCGGGTCCCAGTTGGGTAAGTTCAAGGGGAAGCCGGCTTTGATTATGTTGG
This sequence comes from Callospermophilus lateralis, assembly GCF_048772815.1. Classification (NCBI taxonomy): domain Eukaryota; kingdom Metazoa; phylum Chordata; class Mammalia; order Rodentia; family Sciuridae; genus Callospermophilus; species Callospermophilus lateralis. The sequence goes on from NW_027514889.1 coordinate 440,479, forward strand.
GAAGTTGTGTTGGTCACCCATCTGGTCCGAGGCTATTTTTTTTTCTAGCTTCCAGGAAGTTTCTCTCTCATTTCTCTGTCATGAAGAGAATCCCTAGGATTTGTTGGCAGTCATCCCAAGTAGGCAGGTTTGAAAACGCCAGGGAGTTCTTTGAGTTCTTTTTGCCAGGCCAGCTTCCTCCAGGGAAGGAGGGGCTGTGTGTGTGACAAGGGGGAGTCATTTGGTGGGCGCTGGGCTGGCCTAGCTTCCTCCAGTGGCGGAGAGGCTGAGTCAGCAGCAGGGGAATCACTTAGAGGTTGTTGGGGGTTGGTGGACGAGGGCAGCGGATAAGAAGGCGAGGAGAGTCCAGTAGAGTCTTGAGACTCAGGGAGAAGAGAGGGTGGAGGAGGAGGAGCAGAGGGTTTGAGAGATAGAATCATGGTGGAAGGAGTAGGAGCTGGGGCAGAGACAAGGAAAAGCTTCACCCATGGAGGAGGAGATTTGCAGAGGTCCTGCAAAGTTGAGATATATGGCTGTTGATCTGGATGTCCATGTGGCCCCGGTTGAAATACAAAATCTCTGACTTTTCGAATTAGTGGGACGTAGATGTTTCTAGGGGCTATCCAACTCCAAAGGTGGGTCATTCTGAGGCACAGAGGGTCTGCCAGGTCCAGCGATTTAGTGAAAAAGAAAGATTCTGGGCCCTTAAGCGGACTTTGTTCCAGTGATCAAGGGTCAGGAAGAGAGGTGTTGAAGTGCTCTGTCCCAAAATGAGAGATACACAAACAGTGAAAGCAACGACACACTACACTGACAAGACAAGACAATAAAGTCAGGCATTGGACGTCCAATACTGAGGCCAGGCCTGAGTAGCCCGCAAAACCTGATGGGCTGGCAATACCGAATCCGAAGCAAAATATCACTGAGTCAAGGAGACTATTGTTCCTCGATTTCCTGAGTCCTCTGGGGCATCCCCCAGGGACGTGGCCTGTGGCTCTGTGACACGTATGTCAGCCTCTGTCAGAGAGAGCTCACGCTCATCACCCATAGCCATTTTGCCAAGCCCTAACCTGAAACCTAAAACCAAAAAGAGTTGCCTTACTTACCCTGAAAGGAGCCCCTTGGGGATCTTTCATCCTCCGCTGTCGGATCTTGCTGGTGCCTCCAGATGTAAAGGTCGGGCAAGCATCGGAGGAAGCGACCACCAAGAGAATGTCTCCTTCAACAGTAAATGGTTTATTATGGGTCCAGCATTCTGGGGCTCAGAGCTCACTTGAATAGAGCAGAGAGCAATGAGAACAGCTTAAGCAGAGCTTATATGCTTTCCTTGGAGAGGGCAGGGAGGGAAGTTTATTGATTGGTCAGGGCAAGTGGGTGGTTTGCGTGCAAACGGGTGAGGGTATACATTTGCAGTTTGGCAGTTGGGGACAGCACATTCTGGAAACAAGATTAGCAAACAGTCCTCAAGACTTCAACAGTGTTTTGTTAAGCATACAGAAAAACAGTAAGTAACAAGTACCTATTTTATTAACCTTTCACCAAAGCCTAATGGAAAGTGAGCATGGATTACTAAACACATCCATGTCCAGGTTGCCTAATGCTCTCAAATCAATCCTATTGGTGACTACATATTTGTTTCTTCTTAAGATAATATATTCAACCTCAACCCTCTTGAAAATGACTAATCCTATCAGTCACTTTATATTTTGTCTGATTTCCTAATGTCTATTGATATCTGCTTTCCTACATATTTTCCCCAGTTCATCATTGTGACTGACTCTTCACATGTGCTGACATTTACATTCACTCTCTATCCGAAACCCTATTGCTAAAGAACTTTTGGTCCAAATCCTATATTACTCTTTTTTCTAACAGACCGACTATCTTCCTAATCCTAAAGACTATCCCTTTTTGACTGGATGATCACTTCGACAATCAATCATCCAAGGTACAAGGTCCTATGCCATTGTATATTGATTTATCTGAGACATCTTTGCAGAACATAATTCAAAGCTAAGTATCCCAATCAACAGCCCAATGCCCTTCCTGGATTCAAATCTTATCTAGATTTCTGTTTTCAAACTTATATTTCACCAATATATTCTTGTAAATATCGCAAGTTCCCAATACCATTATTCATTAAGCAGAATGATTCCTAATTCAAATCAAACATGTTATTAAGCCTAACCATACATTGTTCCCTCAAACTAACTTTACAGAAGAGCCGAGACAGAGTTTGTCTTACAATACAGTAATGTAGGGGCTCTTCCACCTGCTGAGAACATAAAAGGACCATGCAGAAATTATACCCTTAAGAAGTTGCAGGCAGCTATGAAGGACCTAAGAGGGAAAAAGTCATATTCCATGGCAAACAACCGGGTCAGTATGAAGAGATGTGTTTGAATCAGCCTCTCCTTTCTTAATGTAGAGAACTGATCAAACCATGCCTGTGTGGAGAGCTGTTTCCAGGTGCCTATGGTTGATATACCATTCTAACTTGTGAAAGTGTCAAAGGATGTAGGGGCAGCCTCCATTTCATGGGACCTTTCGAAGCAACTGTTAGGACAAAGTGGTGGCCAATTTAGTGACCTCATTCAGTTCCTGAAGGAAGTGACCTCACCTCTCTTCCTTGGTCATCAAAAAATCTGAAATTGTGATGCAGGAAGCCAGGAACCCAGAGCCAGTCCCAGTCCCAGTCCCAGTGGTCTCACTTGTTTGGATTTACCAAGGACAGAGTCAGTCTTCCTTGGTACCGACTGATATGAGCATTGTCAAATGGCAGAAGATCTCTGAAGAGGGGCCTTTCCTGAGAAAGCAGGTATTGGTTCACCACTGGCTCCTGACAACTTCACAGAGTTGGCAAAGGAGACCAGATCTGAGAAAGGGCAGGCCATTTCAGGGGAACATAGTATGGCCCACCAGTTAGAGGACACTCCGGATAGTCACAGACCTACTTGGGTTAAGGAGGTGCCTTTGTGGGTGTGGAGTGAGTTTGTGGTTTTCTCTCATGTTCTGAGAATAGGTAGGAAAGGCTGTTTGTTTGGGTTGGAGTGGCCTGTTTCTAGTAAGTCGTTTGACAAGGCTAGTGTTTCTATGTCTGAGTATCCCACTGTGTCCGTGGTTGTAGACATTAGAAAAGAGAAGGCATCAAAGATGTGTCCTGTCTAGTAGAAAACTTCCCAGCATTCATCCTGCCTAATTAAAGAATGGACTGTGGTTTGCCTTATGGATGGGCAACACCTACTAAATTCCTAAGTTCCTGTTTTCTTCCTGAATTCTGGCCACTCTCCAGAATAGGCTCATGGTTTTGTTTCCAAGATATGTACCACCTCCAAGCTCTGAGACATGTCTATATACTTGATAGCTGTAGAGAATGGGAACATCTTAGAAAACTCAGATATCAGTGTGACCAGTAAATTTTCAGTGGAGAAATCCTGCTTTGGTTCATTTGCTTACCTATGGTTCTGTTGTCCTGAATGTCGGGAAGGTCTTTGCCTCAGGCCACCCCTTTGTGAAGACTGAAGAAAACAATTTTCAAATGGAAATGAATGGGCATCACCTGTGGTTCTTTGCTTAATTGCTTGTAAAAGGATGTGTCTAAATCAGCCTCTTCGCCCGGTATGAGGTTGTGGCTTAGATTCTCAGCACATGATGGATCTAAGGATAGATCCCATGTGTGCAATCAAAACCAAAATGGCCAAAAATCTGTCATTGTTGATCAGTCTCTTGCCTTCCTCTGTTAGGATTCTGACCTCTGTCAAGTGAGAATAGGGATCCTTTAAGTCAAATGAGTTCTTTGAAGAACTGCAGAGGTGCTTGTGTTTTCTTGTGACTCCAAATCACTTAAAGAATCTATCCCTGAGAGTCAGTAGGACTCAAATTGAAGAAGCAGAGCAGTATTCATGGCAGGCCTATTGGATCACTCCAGGTTCACAGGAAGGGTGACGATGCCACCCTGACTTTAGGCAAATGAGGGGCAAGGAAGATTATTTTGGACACTCTCTTGGGATGCGTCCCACATGAAAAACTCTAGCCAGAGGTAATGATGAGTGTCTATATGGAAGAAGGTAAGGACCATGTGGGAATGTTTTGGTTTTAATTGTAGTCATTCATGTGGCAGTTGGAAGAGATGACTGGATCCACCTGGGCTTGAACTCTGGTGTCATTCCCCTTAAACACTGAGTTCTGGATCAATCATCAAAGAAGTATTGCCATGAATTGTGTTGGGAATTTAGGAGGCCACGCATGAGAGTCTCCGTTGGAAACTGAGATCTAGTCCTAGGGTGGCTTTCCACAGAGCACTGGGAATCTCAGCCAGGATATCACATTATTTTATTCTGAAAGACTTGGAAGCCATATTTGCTAGTCAAAACACACATGGACCTCAATTGTAGACCTCGATGGGCCTGGATTCATGTGACCTTTAGGCCACTCTTTGGGAAGCCTTGCCTGTGAGAGTTCTCCAAAGCTTTCATTGAAATGAGCTTCCTCACCATTGAATGATTCCTTAATGATTTGAAAGCCATAGTGCTTCCAACTTCATAATTGAAAATTTGCTAGATAAATACCATGAAATTTTTGAAATTCCAATGACCAGGTGGCAATGAAGAACCTTTGGATGTCCTGTTGCTGATCACGAGTGTACCAGACAGTGCCTTGATTGACTGATTTTGATGAAAATGGTGTAAAACAGAGATCTCAGTAATTTGGATCCTGCTGAGTAGTGGGCCTAGAGCAGTAGTGAGCAAATGTGTGATAAAACATCTGAGGTGGGGCCATGTGGATCTGCCATTGGCTTCCAAATGGCTTGTGACTGACATGGTGCAGCAAGCAGACCCTTATATGTAAAGGCAACTTGTTATATGGAGAGGTTTCAGGGCAATGTTCAGAATCAGGTTGCTATGGTCAAGGGGGCATCCTATGTGGTATACAAGCCCTGTTGGTGCATTCTCCTGCAGACCCTGATCCACCACACGTGACAGAACTTGCTGCAGCTCTGTGTCCCAGTTGAACTCCTTGTATTTCGTGAAGCAAATACCAAACTCCGAGTGCAGCAGGAAGAAACATTATGAAAAGTGGAGGATGATGAAATGGCTTCGCAGTCCACATGGGGAGACACTTAGCCCCCAGTGGCCACAGATTACCTACAAAGCAAGAATTCAGCACTGCTGCTTCATGTTTATTGGAAAATTATAAACCATGTCCTCCAGATCACAGAGATGAAGACCCAGCTTTGATGGTCTCACTAGAAAGGAAGCTAAAGCTCCTGACAGCAACATATATTTCAAGTGCCCAACCTAAAGGCAGTTTCTCCAGACGTCTTTAGGCAGGCAAATCTCCATGTTTGTAGAGTTTTTACACTGTCCCTTACTTTTGGAAACTCCTCTACAATCTCCAAGGTTGTGAACCCTAAGCATTTTCAATTTCAGATATGTATTCAAAGATTTTCTAACTCTTCTCCTCTAATTGTGTCTTACTTGGGGTGAAGGTAATGTCAAGGCATTGTTCTGAATGAGAGTGGGAAAATTTTTTTGTAGTACACATTTGCATACACATTGATCCATTTTCCAATTTTCCATTCGAAATACTGAATCCCTGACACTAACTCATACCCTACTAGACTCTGACTACTAATCCTAATATGATGGAGAAAAATACCCCAAATGAATGAAAATACAAGCAGTTCAGAGGAAGCATGGTGTATAGTTGGACTTCCCTCTTGCATGATAAAGGGTCGGTTTTATAAATCTACTCAATTTTTAATTGAAATAGTCCTCCATGTGTTTTTTTTAAAGAGAGAGTGAGAGAGGAGAGAGAGAATTCTATAATATTTATTTTTTAGTTATCGGCGGACACAACATCTTTGTTTTCACGTGGTGCTGAGAATCGAACCCATGCCGCACGCATGCCAGGCGAGCACGCTACCACTTGAGCCACATCCGCAGCTCTCTCCATGCGTTTTTAAAGTTAACAAATATGTGAATTCCTGTCTCCCTTTCTCTGTAGCCTACTCAGCACTTGTACTTTTTATATGCACATATAGATTCCTACTTGGTATCACACATATATTTTTATGAGTTGGCTGACTTGGCAGAAACAAATTGTAAGAAGAGATCAGTGCTCCTAAACGCTGTTGGAACTGAAAATTCAAACTATGGGTGAGCTTCCTATTAGAACAATATTATACATAAACCCATGTTTAGTAAAATAAATATTTTTGCTTCTGTGGATGATATATATTACATGATGAATTACGATTGGCATATATATATTGATACTTTTTAATGAATTTTTGTGGTTTTTTTGTATATATATATATATATATATATATATATATATATATATATATACACTCTACAGATTTTATAAAATATGAAATATATGTGTCTTATATACACTCCATAAATTCATTCATGTTCATGTATGTGGATTTATAATCAACATTTCACAAGATTATTCTCAGAAATAATCATCTACCTGAAATACATATTTGTTTCCCAGTGCTGAAAACTAACTTCAATCAATGGTGCTTACAAATCCTAATATTTCTGCAGTAACTGACCCAGTTTAACATCAATGCAAATAGATTCCTAGGGGACATGATGTCTATTTTGACGTTCATTTTAATTCAACACTGGTACATTACTATTTCTTCAGTTTTTGCACATCATAGGATATATATTTCATTCACAAGTTCACAAAATTATAGGAATTTGTTTCACTTTTAATCACTTTCTGCTTCAGAACACATGTATTCCTCCATGTTACTTGACTGGTCTTTTCATGAGACTTCTTTCCAAACACATTATTTTCGATTTCCATAATCAATTTTGAAGCTAAACCCACACACTCTTCAAGATAAACCATAACATTAATATTACCATTAGATGTATAAGTGGTTGGAATAAATGTGTGTATATCAATATAAGATTTCCTGTACATTTTCACATTTCAATTCAATCCATTATTAAAGTTGGAACCAGGTATGTTATTTATTCACAGTATGGTCTATTAATGCATTATCTCTATATTCATAGACACAGTGTACACCTCTTTGTTCCCCCAATACTAATTTATACCTCTTCAAAACATTGCTCCCAGAAATGGTAGAAGAAATATTCATGTCACCTTATCTATCTATATATGTGTGTGTGTGTGTGTGTGTATATATATATATATATATATATATATATATATATATATATATATATATATATTTCTTTTTTATCACAGTAATATTCTGGACACAAAAAACAAAGGTCACACTCATGATTGTATCAAAGCCTAAATGGAAAGTGAGCATGAATTACTAAAAACAACCATTTCCAGGTTGCCTAATGCTCTCAAATGTAAATCCTATTGGTGACTACATATTTGTTTCTTTCTAAGATTATATATTCAAATTCAAGGCTGTTGAAAATGTCTAATTCTATCACTCAGTTTATACTTTGCCTGATTTCTTTATATCTCTAATGATATCTGCTTTCCTACATATATTCCGCAGTTCATCATTGTGTCTGACACTTCACATATGCTGACATTTACATTCAATGTCTACCCGAGACCCTATTGCTAAAGAAATTTTGGTCTAAATCCTATACTCACTTTTATTTCTAAACCTACTGACTATCTTCCTAATCTTACTGATTATTGCTTTTTGACTCGATGTTCTCTTTGACAATTAATCATCCAAGGTATAAGGTCCTAAACCATTGTATTTCAATTTATCGGAGACATATATGCAGAACATAATTCAAACCTAAGAATCCCACTCAAGGACCCAATGCCCTTCTGACTTCGAATCTTACCTAGATTTCTGTTTTCATACTTACATTTCACCTATATATTCTTGTAAATATCACAGGTTCCCAATACCATTATTCATGGGGCAGAGAGATTCCTAACCCAAATCAAACATGTTATTAACCCTAAACATACACTGTTCCCTCAATCTAACTTTACAAAAGAGGAGGGACAGAGTTGGTCTTACAATACAGGAATGTAGGGGATCTTCCACCTTCTGAGAACATCAAAGGTCCATGCAGAAATGATCCCTGGAGAAGATATAGGCAGCTATGAAGGACCTGATAGAGGAAAAGTCATCTTTTATGGTAAACAACCTGATCATGATGAATGGATGTGTCTGAATCAACCTCTATCTTCTAAATGTAGAGAAGATGGACCAAATCAGGCCTGTGTGGAGAGCTCTTCCCAGGTGCCAATGGTTGATATACCATTCTAACTTGTGAAAGTGTGACAGAAAGTAGGGACAGACTCCATCTCATGGGACCCTTAGAAGTAACTGTTAGGACAAAGAGGTTGCCAAGGCAGTGACATCATTCAGTTCCTGAAGGAAGTAACCTCACTGCACTTCCTTGGTGATGGAACTCTCTGAACTTGGGATCCAGGAAGAGAGGCACCCAGAGCCAGTTGCAGTCCCAGTCCCTGTGGTCTCACTTGTTTCAATTTACCAAGGACAGAGTCAGTCTTTCTTAGTACCAACAGATGTGAGGATGGCCAAATGCCAGGAAAGCTCTGAAGAAAGGCCTTTCCTGAGAAAGCAGGTATTGGTTCACCGCTGGCTCCTGACAACTGCACAGAGTTGGCCAAGGAGACCAGATTTGAGATACAACAGGCCATTTTTGGCGAATATAGTATGGCCCACCATTCAGAGGACACTCCACAAAGGAGGTGCCTTTGTGGGTGTAGGTGTGTGTATGGTTTTTTTCTCAGGTTCTGAGAAGATGTAAGAAAGGCTGTTTGTTTGAATTGGCGTGGACTGTTTCTAGTAAGTCCTTTGACAAGGCGAGTGCTTCTATGTCTGTGTATCCCACTCTGTCCGTGGTTGTAGACATTAGAAAAGAAAATGCATCAATGGATGTGTCCTGTCTAGGAGAAAGCTTCGCAACATTCATCCTGCCCGATTTATTAATGGACTGCGGCTTTCCTTATTGAAGGGCAAAACCTGCTATCTTCCAAAGTTTCTGTTTACATCCTGAATTCTGGACACTCTCCAGAATTGCCTCATTGTTTTGTGACCAAGATATGTACTACCTCAAAGCTATGTGATATGGCTATGTACTGGATAGCTGAAGGGAAAGGCGAGCATCTAGGAAAACTCAGATATCAGTGTGACCAGGAAAGTCTCAGTGGAGAAACCCTGCTTTGTGCGTTTTGTTTACCTATTGTTCTGTTGCCCTGAATTTCAGGAAGGTTTTTGCCTCAGACCACTCCTTTGTGAATATGAATTCAATCCATTATTTAAAGTGGAACCAGCTATACTATTTATTCACAGTATGGTCTATTCATGAATTATCTGTATATACATAGACACAGGGTACAGCTTTTTGTACAACCAATACTTATGTATATGTCTTCAAAATATTACTCACAGAAATGGTGAAAGAAATACTGATGTCACCTAATCTACATATACATTTTATCACAGTAATATTCTGGACACAAAATGCAAAGTTCACACTTATTATTGTACTAAAGCCTAAATGGAAAGTGAACATGGATTACTTCCATGTTCAGGTTGCCTAATGCTCTCAAATATCAATCCTATTGGTGACTACATATTTGTTTCTTCCTAAGATTATATATTCAAAATCAACCCTGTTGAAAATATCTAATCATATCACTCACTTTATACTTTACCTGATTTTGTAATATCTCTTTTTTTAATGTTAGGATGAGCCAATTTAGTACTTTTTAAAATTTTTATTTTTTTCATCTTTCATAAATTTGATTCAAGTGAGTTATGCATTTCCATTTTTACCCCAAATACAGATTGCAGAATCACATCAGTTACACATTCACAATGTTTACATAATGCCATATTAGTGACTGTTGTATTCTGCTGACTTTCCTATCCCCTACTATCCCCCCTCCCCTCCCCTTTCATTTTTCCTCTCTACCTCATCTGTTATTCTTCCGTTCTCTCCCTTCCCCCCCTTTCCCCTCACAACCTTGTATATGTGATTTCGTATAACGATGAGGGTTTCCTTCCGTTTCCATGCAATTTCCCTTCTCTCTCCCTTTCCCTCCCATCACTTGTCTCAGTTTAATGTTAATATTTTCCTCATGCTCTTTCCCTCTGTTCAGTTCTTACTTGCTCTCCTTAAATCAAAGAAGACATTTGGCATTTGTTTTTTAAGGATTGGCTAGCTTCACTTAGCATAATCTGCTCTAATGCCATCCATTTCCCTGCAAATTCCATGATTTTGTCATTTTTTAGTGCTGCATAATATTCCATTGTGTATAGATGCCACATTTTTTTTATCCATTCATCTATTGAAGGGCATCTAGGTTGGTTCCACAGTCTGGCTTTTGTGAATTGTGCTGCTATGATCATTGATGTGGCAGTATCCCTATAGCATTCTCTTTTATGATCCTCAGGGAATAGTCCAAGGAGGGCGATAGCTGGGTCAAATGGTGGTTCCATTCCCAGCTTTTCCAGGAATCACCATACTGCTTTCCATAATGGCCGCACCATTTTGCAGTCCCACCAGCAATGTACAAGTGTACCCTTTTCCCCACATCCTTGCCACCACTTATTATTGTTTGACATCCTAATGGCTGCCAATCTTACTGGAGTGAGATGGTATCTTAGGGTGGTTTTGATTTGCATTTCTCTGACTGCTAGAGAAGGTGAGAATTTTTTCATGTACTTATTAATTGATTGTATGTCTTCTTCTGAGAAGTGTCTGTTCAGGTCCTTGGCCCACTTGTTGATTTTGTAATATCTCTATTGATATCTGCTTTCCTACATATTTTCTATTGTTCATCATTGTGACTGACCCTTCAAGTGGGCTGATATTTACTTTCACACTTTAACCCAAACCCTATTGCTAAAGAACTTTTGTTCCAAATCCTATACTCACTCTTTGTTAACCTACCGAATTTCTATCTAATCCTACCGACTATCCCTTTTTGACTGGATGTTCTCTTCGAATTTTAATCATCCAAGGTACAAGGTCCTATGCCATTGCATATTGATTTATCTGAGATATCTGTGCACAACATAAATCAAAGCTAAGTATCCCAATGAAGGGCCCATTGCCTCTCTGGGCTTCAAAATTACCTAGACATCCTTTTTTCATTTATATATTTCACCTCTATATTTTTAAAAATATCCCAGGTTCCCAGTACCATTATACATCCAGCAGAATGATTTCTAACATCAAACATTTTATTAACCCTAACAATACACTGTTCCCTCAATGTAAATTTAATGAAGAGCAGGGACAGAGTTGGTCTTACAATACAGGAATGTAGGGGATCTTTCACCTGTTTAGAACCACAAGTTCAATGCAGAAATGATCCCTGGAGAATATGTAGTCAGCTATGGAGGACCTGAGAAAGCAAAAGTAATCTTCCATGGCAAAATACCTGGTCAGGATGACGGGATGTGTCTGAATCAGAACCTCTCTTCTCAATGTAGAGGAGATGGACCAAACCAGGCCTGTGTGGAGAGCTATTACCGGGTTCCTATGGTTGATATACCATTCTAACTTGTGAATGTTTCACAGGAAGTAGGGGAAGCCTCCATTTAATGAGACACTTGGAAGCAACTGTTAGGATAAAGTGGTTGCCAAGGCAGTGACCTAATTCAGTTCCTGAAGGAAGTGACCTCACCTTACTCCCTTGGTGATGGAACTCTCTGAACTTGGGATCCTGGAAGCCAGTCACACAGAGCCAGTCCCAGTACCAGTCCCAGTGGGTTCACTTGTTTGGAATTACCAAGGACAGAGTCAGTCTTTCTTTGTACCTACTGATGTTAGAATGGCCAAAAGCCAGGACAGCTCTGAAGAGGGGCCTTTCCTGAAAAAGCAGGTAGTGGCCCACTGCTGGCTCCTGACAACTTCATAGAGTTGGCCAAGGAGACCATATTTGAGACAGGACAGGACATTTCGGGGGAACATTGTGTGGCCCACCAGTCAGAGGACACTCCATAGAGTCACAGACCTACTTAGGGTAAGGAGGTGCCTTTGTGGGTGTGGTTGTGAGTTTGTGATTTTGTCTCATGTTGTGAGAATAGGAAGGAAAGGTGGTTTGTATGGTTTGGAGTGAACTGTTTCTTGTATGTCGTTTGAAAAGGCGAGTGATTCTATGTCTGTGTATCCCATGGTGTCCGTGGTTGTAGACATTAGAAAAGAGAGTGCATCAATGGATGTTTCCTGTCTAGTAGAAAGCTTCCCATTTCATCCTGCCCAATTTATGAATGGATTGCGGCTTTACTTAAAGATGGGCATAACCTACTACATTCCTAATTTCCAGGTTTCTTCATGAATTCTGTTCACTCTCCAGGATAGGCTCATGGTTTTGTGTCTAACATATGTACCACCTCCAAGCTCTGTGACATGGTCATGTACTGGATAGCTGAAGGGAATGGCGAGCATCTCAAAAAACTCAGATATCAGTGTGACCAGGAAATTCTCAGTGGAAAAACCCTGCTTTGGGCATTTTGCTTATATATTGTTCTGTTGAACTGAATGTCAGGAAGTTCTTGATCTGGCCACCCCTTTGTGAAGCCTGAAGTAAACAGTTTTCAAATGGAAATGAATGGGCATCACCTGTGGCTCTTTGCTTAATTGCTTTGGAAAGGGATGTGTCTGAATTAGCATCTTGGCCCTGTGTGAGTTTGTGGCTTAGATTCTCAGCACCAGATGGATCTAAAGAAAGATCCCATGTGTGCATCTAAAACCAAAATGGCAAATAGACCAGTCATTGTGGATAAAGTCTCGCTTTCCTCTGTGAGGTTCCTGACCTCTATCAAGTGAGAATAGGGATCCTTTGTGTCAATTGAGTTCTTCAAAGCCCTGCAGAGGTGCTTGGGTTTTCTCATGACTCTAATTCACATAAACAATCTATACCTCTAACTCAGTAGGCCTCAAATTGAAGAAGCGCTGCAGTATTAACGGCATGCCTATTTGATCACTCCTGGTTCACAGGAAGTATGTCCAGGCCACCCTGACTTTAGGCAAATGAGGGGCAAGGGAGCTTATTTTGGACACTGTCTTGGACTGCGCCCCTCATGGAAACCTCCAGCCAGAGGTTATGATGAGTATCTATATGGAAACAGATGAGGGACATGTGGGAGTGTTTTGGTTTTAATTGTGGTCATTGTGTGGCAGTTAAAGGAGATGCCTGGGTCCACATGGGCTTGAACTCTGGTGTGATTACACTTAGAGAGTGCATTCTGGATCTGATCTCAGAGAACTTGTGCCATGTATTGTGTTGGGATTCTAGGAGGGCACGCATGAGAGTCTCCCTTGGAAACTGAGATCTAGGCCCAGGGTGGCTTTCCACAGAGCACTGGGAATCTCAGCCAGGATATCACATGATTTTTTTTTTTCTGAAAGACTTGGCAGGCACGGGTGACAGTCAAAACACACATGGACCTCACATTGTAGACCTCAGTGGGTCTGATTTTATGTGACATTTTGGCCACTCCCTGGGAAGCCTTGTCTGTAACAGTTCTACAGAGCTTTCATTGAAATGAGGTTTCTCATCATTTAATGGTTCCTGTACGAATTGAAATCCACAGTGCCTCCAACTTCATCCGTGAAAAATGGCTAGATAAATACAATAAAATTATTGAAATTTCCATGACCAGGTGGCACTGTAGAAAATTTGGAAAACCGGTTGCTGATCATGAGTATACCAGACAGCACCTTGATTGACTAGGTTTCATCAAAATGGTGTAGAACAGAGATGCCAGTAAATTGGAGCGTGCTGAGTAGTGGGCCTAGAGCAGTGGAGGGGGGGTGTGTGATGAAACATCTGTGGTGGGGCCATGTTGATCTTCCATTGGCTCCGAAATGCCTTGTGACTGACATGGTACAACCACCAGACCCTTATATGTAACGGCATCTTGTTATATAGAGAGGTTTCAGGGAAATGTTGAGAATTATGTTGCTATGGTCAAGGGGAAAAGCTTTGTGGAATAGAAGCATTGTTGGTATATTCTCTTGCAGACCCTTACCCACCACACGTGACAGAACTCCCTCAAGCACTGTGTCCCAGGTGATCTTTTTTTACTTCATAAGCAAATACCAAACTCCCAGTGCAGCAGCAAGAAACACCAGGAAAAGTAGAGGATGACCAAATGGCTTCACAGTCCACACGCAGAGACACTTAGGCCCCAGTGGACACAGTTTACCTACATAGAGAGAATTCAGCACTGCTGCCTCATGTTCATTGGAAAATATGAAACCATGTCCTCCAGGTCGCATAGATGCACACCCAGCTTTGATGGTCTCAGTACAAAGAAAGCTCCTTACGAAAACATATATTTCAAGTGCCCAACCTCAGAGGCAGTTTCTCAAGAAGTCTTTAGGGCAGCAGAGCTCCATGTTTGTGGAGTGCTTACCCTGTCCCATACTTTTGAAAACTCCTCTACGACCTCCAAGGTTGTGAACTCATGAGAATATTCATTTCCAGATATGTATTCACAGAATTTTTAACTCTTCTCCTCTAATTGTGTCTTACTTGGGACGAGGGTAATGTCTAGGCATTGTTCTGAATGAGAGTGGGAAGATTTTTATGCAGCATATATTTGAAATACTAAATCCCTGACACTAACCCATTTCCTACTAGACTCTGACTACTACTCCTAATATGATGGAGAAACATAACCCAAACAGAATAGAAATACAAGCATTTCAGAGGAGGCAGGGTGTATAGTTGGACATGCCTTTTGAAATATATAGGGTAGGAGTTATAAATCTAGTCAATTTTTAATTGAAATAGTTCTACATGTGTTTTTAAAGTTAACAAATATATGAATTACTGTCTTCCTTTCTCAGTAGCCTATTCAGCACATGTGTTTTAATATGCACATATAGAATCCTACCTGGTGTCACACGTACATTCTCGTGAGGTGGCTGACATGGCACATACAAATTGTGAGAAGTGATCACTCCTCCTAAACAATGTTGGAACTGAAAATTCAACCCATGGGTGAGCTTCCTATTTGAACAAACTTATATAAAAATCCATATTCATTAAAATGAATATTTTCGGATATGATGATGATATATATTTCATGATGAATTTCAATTGGCATATATATTGCTATTTTTAATATATATATATATATATATATATATATATATATATATATATATATATATATATATATATATATAAAACATGTGTCTTATTATGCACTCCCTAAATTCATTCATATTGATGTATTTGGATTTTTAATCAACTTTTCACAAGATTATTCTCAGTAATATTCATCCACCTGAAATACATATTTGTTTCCTAGTACTGAAAACTAACTTCTTTGAATGGTGCAAACATATCCTAACATTTCTACAGTAACTGACCCTGTTTAACATCAATTCAAGTAGATTACTATGGGACATGATGTGTATTTTGATGTTCAATTTTATTCAACACTTCTACATTACTATTTATTCACTTTATGCACATCATAGGATATATATTTCATCCACAAGTTAGCAAATTAATACGCATTTGTCTGACTTTCATTCACTTCGTGCTTCAGAACACATGTATTCATCCATGTTTCTTGACTGATCTTTTCATGAGACTTCTTTCCAAACACATCATTTTCGATTTCCATAATCACTTTTGAAACACTTCAAAAGTTACCTTGAGCTTGGGGAGGGAATCTGAGCCCCGACTTTCTTAGTCATCCTCCAGAGTCAGAATGGCTGGCTGGTGTGGCTGTCGCTTTTTAGGGCAATTTTGGCCCAGTGTCCTTTTTTCTTTAGAGTAGGCACATTGATCTGAGGCCAGGGTGGCCTCTGGCATGGGCCAATGTTATCCCTTCTTGTCTACCTGTTTCTTAATTTCTGGCCTATTTGTTTTTGTGACCAGGACCTTAGTCAACGCCTTAGTCTGCCTTTTGTTTCTTTTATCCTCCCCTTGCTCCCTTCTCTTCCTCAGTTTCTCTCTTATAGTATACGTTCTTGGCTTCTCTGACTAAATCTCTGAAAGTCATATCTTGTAATCAATCTAGCTTTGTAACTTTGTTTTAATATCCAAGCCAGTTTGCCCAATAAAGGCCATCGTGACAGATGCCTTTGATTCTCTTCCTGAGGATCAAAAGGAGTATATCTCGCCTCCATAATTCTCTCTAGAAACATAGTGGGAGAATCATCAGGCCCTTGAATAATCTCTCTTACCTTGGCCAAATTACTTTGTCACTAGCGGCTGCTTGGAGACACACTATTAGAGCCCGGTGATAAGGGGACAGATGCTCGCTACCTTCAAAGATTTTGGGGTCTCAGTTGGGTGGGTTCAAGGGAAAGCCGCCTTTGATTATCTTGGGAAGTTGTGTCAGACGCAGATCTTGTTTGAGGGATTTTTTTTCTAGCTTCCTGGAGGATTCACTGTTGTTCCTCTGTCATGAAGAGAATCCCTAGGAGTTTTTGGCAGTCATCCGAAGTAGGCTGGTGTGAAAACATCAATGACTCAACCAGACCTGAGAGCCTGGTGGGGTCCTCAGAAAAAGGGGGATTATAATTTTTTTAAGTTATATAGGTCTGACGAGGAGAAAGGCTAATACTGGTAGGCTTGCATTTTTTCCCCGTGGCCATCGTCAATCATTGGCCCATAGGGATGGAGGGGGAGCATCCCAAGAGTTCCAGGGTTTTCAATCATTCACCGCCAGCGAGTTCCTTTAGATGGTACAGCTTCCTCCAAGGGAAGAGGTGCTGTGTGTGCCGCAAAGAAATTATCTGGAGGGCGCTGGGCCGGCATAGCTTCCTCCAATGGAGGAGAGGCTGAGTCAGCAGCAGGGGAATCACTTAGAGGGTGTTGGATTTTGGGGGACAAGGGCAGGGGATAAGGAGGGGAAGGAGACTCCAGTAGAGTGAAATCTGGTGACACAGGGAGAACAGAGGGTGTAGGAGGAGGAGGATCAGAGGATTTGAGAGTTCCTGGGGGAAGGAGTCAGAGTGGGGGCAGTGACAAGGAAAGGCTTCACCCATGGAGGAGGAGATATGCAGAGTTCCCGCCGAGTTAAGATATATGGCTGTTGATCCAGATGGCTATGTAGAACCGGCTGAAAGACAATATCTCTGACTTTTTTAAATTAGTGGGAAGTAGAAAGATCCTTCTAGGGGTAATCCAAATTCAAAGGTGGGCCATTCTGAAGCACAGAGAGTCTGCCACATCCGGCGCTTTACTGAAAAACAAAGATTCTGAGCCCTTAAGTGGACTTTGGTCCAGTGATCAAGTATCAGGGACAGAGGCATTGAAGTGCTCTGTCCCATAATGAAAGATACACAAACAGTTAAAGCAATGAAACATGACACAGACAAGACAAGGCAATGAAGACAGGCAATGGACGTCCAACACTGAGACCAGGAATGAGGAGCCGGCAAAACCCGATTGACTGGCAATACCGAATCCGAAAAAAAATATCAATGAGTCCAGGAGACTATCTCGTCCCCATAAATTTACGGGAAGATGATCCAATACATATGGCTGTAGAGTTCCTTCACATCCTTCAGGATCCTTCCAATCTAATACCATTGCACTTCTATGGGGATTATACGCTACTCCTAGGCCTTGAAGCGTTTGAGTGGCTTGTTGTAATGGCCAATGTTTTGGCCATTCTTGACGAGAGATGATGCTAAGGTCTGCGTCTGTATCCAGTAGCCCATTAAATTCATGCCCTTGAATATTTAGTTTAAGCATGGGGCCAGAATCTAAATTTAAAGAAAGCATAGCCCAATCTACACCTGTGGAGCCTAATCACTTGGAACCTCTTTCTACAGTACGACTGGAAAATTTTTCACGTAGGCTGGGTATTATTAGTAACTGTGCTATTCTATCTCCTGGTGAAATTACTAATATACCCTTTGGAGAACTGGCTATAATTTTTATTTCACCTTCATAGTCGAGATCAATTACCCCAGGACTTATCATAAGTCCTTTTAGAGTAGAAGAGCTGCGTCCCAATAATAAGCCTACTGTTCCTTTGGGAAGAGGTCCTTTTACCCCTGTGGAAATGAATTGAACTCCCATCTCTGCAGTTAGTACTGCTCTGGCAGAGTCACAGATGTCTAACCCTGCGCTCCCTCTGGTTTTTCTGATGAGGGATCTGATGGACAATGTGTCCTGGGCACTACCCTGATGTGGTTGATGGGTTTCTCCAGTGCTGCGTATATTTGTGGTTTTGGGCCCCGGAGAATTGAGCCCCCTTGTCCATTTTTTGGCAAAGGAGCTCCATGTTTTTGTCCACGATATTGTGGATAAACACCTGGTCCTTGTTCATTTTTTGATAATGGTGTACCCTCTATGGTGGTTTGAGAACAGCATTCATTAGCCCAAAGTCTCCCTCTACGGAATCGTGGACAAATACCTGGTATTCTACTCCTTTGATACCTAGTTTTGTTAAACCCTCCTCCTATGGGACAATTCCTTTTAAAATGTCCTGTTTTTTCACAATTGTAGCATGTTCTTGGCCTGGCATCTAAAGCCTGTTTTACTGCAGCTGCCACAATTTGCCCTTGTTCATTAATGTCTCTGGCATCTAAAGCCTGTTTTACTGCAGCTTCCACGACTTGCTCTTGTTCTTTAATGTCTCTACATAATTTAATATATGTGTTTGAATCTTCATGTTTCCATGGTCTAATGATATCTTTGCACCAACGATTCGCTTGCTCATAAGCCAGTTGTTTTAGTAATGGCATTGCTTGTTGTGTATTTCCAAAAACTCTGGTAGCTGTTTGAATAAGCCTATCTACAAATTCAGCATAAGGTTCATTAGCTCCTTGTATTACCTTAGATAACTGACCTTGTAAACCTCCATTTCCTTGAAAAGTCTTCCATGCCTTAATTGCATCTATAGCAATCTGTGCATATACACCAGGATCATATGCACATTGCTGCTGCTGATCCTCATAAGGTCCCTTTCCTAACAATATATCTAGATTTCTCTGAGGATAACTAGCTGCTGCATTTTGCCTAGCCGTCTCCTTGCAAAATTCCTCATTGGCAATCTTCCATAACAGGTATTTCCTCCATTTAGCACAGCTTTACACATATTAGCCCAATCTGCTGGCTTCATGTTCATGTTGTTAATGGATTTGATAATGCTTACAGTGAAGGGTGCTTGAGGACCATAGGTTGTTACAGCCTCTGTTAGCTGCTTCACTGTTTTGAAATTTAAAGCATGGTAATCTCACTGCCCTCCTGCCTCAAATACTGGGCATGTTAATATTTGAGATCTTGTCTCAGGATTCCAACTATCAACTGTGGGGGTTGGGGGCCTCCCAGCATATGGAGGTGGCCTTGTTAGTTGGACACTTACTTCCTCTGGTGATAGAAAGGTGTTAGTAGCAGTCTCCTGTAGAGGTTGTGCTGTTGGTTGGACACTTACACCCTCTGGTGATAGAAAGGTGTTAGTAGTAGTCTCCTGTTGTAACTTTCCCCCTGATGGCTTTTTCTGTTTTACACTTTCTTCCTCTGTCTGAGTGGCTTGAAAGGCCTTCTCTTTTACTTGATTTTTTTCCTCTGTCTGACTAGTTCGAGAGACCTTTTCTTTTACTTGAATTTTTTCCTCTATCTGACTAACTTGAGAGACCTTCTATTTTACTTGAATCAATGTCTTCTCCTTCCTCTACCATTGTCTGAACTGAAGGCTTTCCACTAAGCAAACAAGGTACAAACGTCCACAATAGCAATGTGCCAACTGGCAGAGTCCCTGGGCTTTTCTTTCCTATTCTTTTTAAATCTTCACCATGATGGTTCCATTGTGATATATTTAACAACTCCTCCTGAAAAAGGCATGGGCTACATTTTTGTATTGTATCAACGTATGCCCTGACTTTTCTTGATTTTACTGAGATGCCTCCTTCCTCTAACAATTTACTGAACACTCTTTCAGTTTTTTTTTTTTTTTTACTAATTTCTGATCCCGTATTTCTACTATAATACAACCCAACAAGATGACACCAAACAAAACAGCTCCTCAGGAAAAGCCGTCAGAGCCCAACTGCCACCACAGGCTTCCCACAAGCCTCTCCCTCAAACACAAGTCTCCTCCTCTTGAGGCCGATTGGCTGGGTCACGTGGGCGAAGCCAAAATGTCCCCCAATGAGCAGTTCCATGGTCTGAAAGGGCAGGGAACCAGCCCAATGTGCATCACCACAGAGGAGCCAATCAGCTAGATGTTGCTGGGGCCGCTGTGAGCCAATCATCCGCTGGCAGTCTGAAAGGTCGGGGAAACCGCTCATTGAGCATCTCAATGAGCATCACCACAGACAAGCAAATCAGCTAGATGATGCTGGGGCCGCTGTGAGCCAATCATCAGCCGGCAGATGGAAGTTTGCTGGCAGCTGCAAGTTTGCTGGGGCTCCTTTGGCTGTGGCTCTCAACAGATTATTCTCAGAAATATTCAACCACCTGACATACATATTTGTTTCCTAGTACTGAAAACTAACTTCAGTGAATGGTCCTTATATATCCTAATATTTCTATAGTAACTGACCAAGTTTAACATCAATGCAGTTAGATTCCTATGGGACATGATATGTATTTTTAAGTTCATTTTTATTCCACACTGGTACATTACTATTTCTTCAGTTTATGGACATCATAGGATATGTCCTTTCATCCACAAATTCACAAATTTATAGGCATGTGGTTCACTATCAATCACTTCCTCTTTCAGAAAACATGTATTCCTCTATGATTCTTTAGTGGTCTTTTCACTAGACTTCTTTCTAAAAACATTATTTTCGATTCTATACTCATTTTTGAAGCAAAACTCACACACTCTTCATGATAAACCGTAACCCTAATATTACCATTAGATGTATAACTGGTTGGAATGAATGTATATACATCAATATAAGATTTACTATATATTTTCAAATATAATTTCAATGCATTATTTAAAGTTGGAACCAGTTATATAATTTATTCACAATATGGTCTATTCATGCATCATCTCTTATTCATCAACACAGGGTAGGCCTATTTTATCCGCAATACTAATTTATAAGTTTTCAAAATATTGCTCCTCATATTGGTGGAAGAAATACTCATGTCATCTGATCTACATATATATTTTACCACAGTAATATTCTTGACACAAAATGCAAAGGTCACACTTATGATTGTACTAAAGCCTAAATTTAAAGTGAGCATGGATTACTAAAAACCTCCATGTCTAGGTTCCCTAATGCGCTCAAATGTCAATCCTATTGGTGACTAAATAATTGTTTCTTCCTAAGATTATATATTCAACCTCAACCCTGTTGAAAATATCTAATCCTATCACTCACTTTATACGTTGCCTGATTTCCTAATGTCTCTATTGATACATATTTACTATCTTTCCTACATATTTTCCCCAGTTCATCATTGTGACTGACTCTTCACATGTGCTGACATTTACATTCACTCTCTAACTGAAACCCTATTGCTAAAGAACTTTTGGTCCAACTCCTAGACTCACTCTTCTTCCTAATCCTACAGACAATCTTCCTAATCCTATGGACTATCCCTTTTGGACTGGATGATCTCTTCTAAATTCAGTCATCTGAGGTACAGCAACCTATGCCATTGTAAATAAATTTATCTGAGACCTCGGTGCAGAACATAATTCAAGCTTAGTATGCCAATCAATCGCCAAATGCCCTTCTGGGCTTCAAATCTTACCTAGATTTCTTTTTTCGTACTTATATTTCACGTCTATATTCTTATAAGTATCAGAGGTTCCCAAACCATTATTCATCCAGCAGAATGATTCCTAACCAAAATCGAACATGCTATTAACCCTAACCATACAATGTTCCGTCAATCTAACTTTACAGAAGAGGAGGGACCGAGTTGGTCTTACAATACAGGAAGATAGGGGATCTTCCACCTGCTGAGAACCTCAAAAGTCCATGCAGAAATGATCGATGGAGAAGATTTAGGCAGCTATTTAGGACCTGAGAGAGGAAAAGTCATCTTCCATGGCAAACAACCTAGTCAGGATGAAGGGATGTTTCTGAATCAGCCTCTCTCTTCTTAATGTAGAGAAGTCGGATCAAACCAGGCCTTTGTGGAGAGCTGTTCCCAGGTGCCTATGGTTTCTATACCATTCTAATTTGTGAATGTGTCACAAGAAGTAGGGGCCGCCTCCATCTTATGAGAACCTAGGAAGCAACTGTTAGGACATATTGGTGGCCAAGTCAGTGACCTCATTCAGTTACTGAAGGAAGTGACCTCACCTACTTCCTTGGTGATGGAATTCTCTGAATTTGGGATCCAGGAAGCCAGGCACCCAAAGCCATTACCCGTCCAAGTCCCAGTGGTCTCACTTGTTTGGATTTACCAAGGATAGAATCAGTCTTTCTAGGTACCTCTTCATGTGACGGTGGCCAAATTCCAAGAAAGCTCTGAAGAGGGGCCTTTCCTGACAAGACTGGAATTGGCTCACCACTGCCTCCTGACAACTTCACAGAGTTGGTGAATGACACCAGATCTGAGACAGGAAAGGCCATTTCAGAGGAACATCGTATGGCCTACCAGTCAGAGGACATTCAGAAGAGTCACAGACCTACTTGGGGGAAGGAGGTGCCTGGGTGTGTGGATGTCAGTTTGTGGTTTTGTCTCATGTTCTGAGAATAGGTAGAAAAAACGTGATTTATTTCTTTTGGAATGGACTGTTTCTAATAAGTCATTTGACATGGTGAGTGTTTCTATTTCTGTGTATGCCACTGTGTCCGTGGTTGTAGACATTAGAAAAGAGAATGCATCAATGAATATGTCCTGTGTAGTAGAATGCCTCCCAGCAATCAACTTGTCCAATTTATGAAAGGACTGCGGCTTGCCTTACCAATGGGAAACACCTACAACCTTCCTAAGTTCCTGTTTTCTTCCAGAATTCTGGCCACTAGCCAGAATATGCTCATTGTTTTTTATCCATGATATGTACCACCTCCAATCACTGTGACATGACCATGTACTGAATAGCTGAAGGAATTGGCATGGCGAGCATCTCAAGAAACTCAGATATCAGTGTGGCTAGGAAACTCTCAGTGGAGATACCCTGCTTTGGGCCTTTTGCTTACATTTTGTTCTGTTGCCCTGAATGTCAGGAAGGTATTTGCCTCTGGCCACCCCTTTGTGAAGACTGAAAAAAACAGTTATCAAATGGAAATGAATGAGGATCACCTGTGGCTCTTGGCATAATTGCTTTGGAAAGGGAGGTGTCTGAATCAGCCACTTGGCCCTGTGTGAGGCTCCAGCTTAGATTCTCAGCACCTGATGGATCTAAAGAAAGATGCCATGTGTGCATCCAAAACCAAAATGGCAAAAAGATCAGTCATTGTGGATGAAGTCTCTAGCCTTCTTCTGTGATGTTCCTGACTCCATCAAGTGAGAATAGGGATCCTTTGGGTCAAATGAGTTATTCAAAACCCTGCAGAAGTGCTTGGGTTTTTTCATGACTCCAAACCACATAAAGAATCTATACCTGACATTCAGTAGGCCTCAAAATGGAGAAGCAGAGCAGTATTAACGGCAGGTCTTTTTAATCACTCCTGGTTCACAGGAATGGTGTCCAGGCCACCCTGACTTTAGGCAAATGAGGGCCAAAGGTGCTCATTTTGGTCACTGTCTTGGGCTGCGCCCCTCATGGAAAAATTCAGCCAGAGGTTATGATGAGTGTCTATATGGAGAACATGAGGGCCTTGTGGGAGTGTTTAGGTTTTAATTTTGGTCATTTGTGTGGCAGTTGGAAGAAATGAATGGGTCCAACTTGTCTTGAACTCTGGTGTGAGTTCAAGGGGACTTAGAGACTGAGTTCTGGAACTGAACTCAGAGAAGTATTGCCATGAATTGTGTTGGGATTTTCGCAGGCCACACATGAGAGTCCCCCTTATAAACTGAGATCTAGGTCCAGGGTGGCTTTCCACAGAGCACTGAGAATCACAGCCTGGATATCACATGATTTTTTCTAAAACACATGGCAGGCATACTTGAGCGTCAAAACACACATGGACCTCACATTGTAGACCTCAATAGTCCTGGATTTCGGTGACCTTTTGGCCACTCCTTGGGAAGACTTGCCTGTGAGAGTTTTCCAGAGGTTTCATTGAAATGAGCTTCCTCACCATTTAATGTTTCCTGAAAAAATTGAAACCCACAGTGCCTCCAACCTCATGCTTGAATAATGGCTAGATAAATACCATGAAATTCTTAAAATTCCCTTGACCAGGTTGCACAGGAGAACCTTTGGATATACTGTTGCTGACGATGAGTGTATCAGACAGTTTCTTGATTGACTGGGTTTCATGAAAATGGTGTAGAACAGAGATGCCAGTAAGTTCAAGCCTGCTGATTAGTGGGCCTACAGCAGAGATGTGCAGTTTTGTGATAAAACTTCTGTCGTGGGGCCTTGTGGATCTGCCTTTGACTTCCATATGGCTTGTGGCTGACATGGTGCATCCAGCAGACCCTTATATGTAAAGGCATCTTTTTATAAGTAGAGGTTTAAGGGAAATCTTAACAATCAGGTTATTATGGTCAAGGGGGCAAACTGTGTGAGATAGAAACCTGGTTGGTGCATTCTCCTGCTGACCCTGACCCACCACACATGACAGAACTCCCTCCAGCACTGTGTTCCAGTTGAGCTCCTTGTATTCCATGAAGCAAATATTAAATTCCCAGTGCAGCACCAAGAATCACGACGAAATTTGGAGGATGACCAAATGGATACACAGCCAACATGTGGATACACTTAGCCCCCCGTGGCCACAGTTTACCTACAAAGACAGAATTCAGCACTGCTGCCTCATGTTCATTGGAAAATAAGAAACCATATCCACAAGGTCACAGAGATGAAGACCCAGCTTTGATGGTCTCCCTAGAAAGGAAGCTAAAGCTCCTGACAACAACATATGTTTTAAGTGCCCAACCTCAGAGACAGTTTCTCAAGAAGTCTTTAGGCAGGCAGAGGTCCATGTTTGTGGAGTGTTTACCCTGTCCCTTACTTTTGGAAACTCCTCTACCACTTCCAAGGTTGTGAACTCCTGATCGTATTCCATTCCAGATATGTAGTCATGGATTTTCTAACTCTTCTCCTCTAATTGTGTGTTACTTGGGGCGTAGGTGATATCTAGGTGTTGTTCTTGATGAGAGTGGGAAGATTTTTGTGTACCACATATTTGCATACACATTGGATTCATTTTTCTATTTTCCATTCAATATACTGATTCCCTGACACTAACTCACACCCTACTAGACTCTGATTACTAATCCTAATATAATGGAGGAAAGTAACCGAAACATTATAGATACACAAGCAGTTCAGAGGAGGCATGGTGTATAGTTGGACTTGTTATTTGCATGATAAATGGTAGGTGTTAAAAATATAGTCAATTGTTAATTGAAATAGTTCTCCATTCTTTTTAATGTTAACTTATTTCTGAATTTCTGTCTCCATTTCTCTGGAGCCTATTCAGCACATGTATTTTTATATGCACATATAGAATCCTACCTGGTATCACACGTACATTTTTGTGAGGTGGCTAACTTTGCAGATACAAATTGTGAGAAGAGATCACTACTCCTAAACGCTTTTGGATCTTAAAATTCCACCTATGGGTGAGGTTCCTAGTTGAACAACATTATACATAAATCCATGTTCACTAAAATGAATACTTTTTAATCTGTGGATGATATATATTTCAAGATAAATTTTGATACCCATATATATTTATATATTGCTACTTTTTAATGTATCTGTGATATATATATATTTTACACCCTCCTGATTTTTCAAAATATGAAATATATGTGTCTTATATACACTCCCTAAATTCATTCATATCATGAATGTGGATTTATAATAAAATGTTCACAAGATTATGCTCAGATATATTCATCCACCTGAAATATATATTTGATTCCTAGTACTGAAAACTAACTTTAGTAAATGGTCCTTTCAAATCCTAATGTTTCTACAGTAACTGACCCAGTTTAACATCAATGCAAGTAGATTCCTATGGGACATGATATGTATTTTGACATTCATTTTCTTTCAACACTGGTACATTACTATTTTTTTCAGTTTTTGCACATCATAGGATATATATTTCATCCACAAGTTAGGAAATTTATACGTTTTTTTATACTTACAATCACTTCCTGCTTCAGAACACATGTATTCCTCTAGGTTTCTTGATTCGTCTTTTCATGAGACTTCTTTCCAAACACATAATTTTCCATTTCCATAATCACTTTTGAAGCTAAACTCACACACCTTTCATGATAAAACGTAACCCTAATATTACCATTAGATGCATAACTCGTTGGAATGAATGATTGTATATCAATATAAGATTTCTTATATATTTTCAGATATCAATTCAATCCATGATTTAAAGTGGAAACAGTTATATTATTTATTCACAGTATTGTCAATTCATGCATTACTTCTATATTCATAGACACAGGGTACAACTCTGTGTACCCCCAACACTAATTTATACGTCTTCAAAATATTGCTCCCAGAAATGTTAGAAAAAATACTCATGTCACCTGATCTACATATACATTTTATCACTGTAATATTCTGATCACAAAATGCAAAGGTCAAACTTATGATTGTAGCAAATCCTAAATGGAAAGTGATCCTGGATTTCTAAAAACATCCATGTCCAGGTTGCCTAATGCTCTCAAATTTCAATCATATTGCTGACTACATATTTGTTTCTTCCTAAGATTATACATTGAAACTCAACCTTGTTGTTAATGTCTAATCCTATCATTCACTTTATACTTTGCCTGATTTCATAATGTGTGTATTGATATCTGATTTCCTACATATTTTCTCCAGTTCATCATTGTGACTGACTCTTCACATGTGCTGACATTTACATTCACTCTCTAACCGAAACCCTATTGCTAAGGAACTTTTGTTCCAAATCCTATAGACAGTCTTCTTCCTAAACCTACCAACTATATTCCTAATCCTACCGACTATCCCTTTTTGAATGGATGTTCTCTTCTACATTTAATTATCAAAGTAAAGGTCGGATGAGGTCGAAAGAAGAGACCACCAAGAGACTATCTCATGCAACAGCGCAGTGTTTATTGGGGGTCCAGCATGCTGATGCTCAGAGCTCACTTGAATAGAGTAGAGAGCCCTTAGAACAGCTTAAGCAGTGCTTATACACTTTCCTTGGTGACGGCAGGGAGGGAAGTTTATTGATAGGTCAGGGCGAGTGGTCAGTTTGCATGCAACCCAGTGAGGGAGCACATTCTGCAGTTAGTCAGTTGGGGACAGCACATTCTGGGAACAAGATTAGCAAACATTTCTCAAGATTTCAACAGTGTTTTGTTAAGCATACAGGAAAAAAGGAAGTGAAAATTACCTATTCAATTAACCTTTCATTCCCCACTTCTTCTTCTGGCTACTTTTAATCATAAAAGTGATCATTGCGGGGTGTCACATTCTATGTTTGCTAGTGGGGTATTACCATAAGTTTAACTCATCCAATTTGAGCTTGGAAAAAAGAAATTACACGGTTGAGCAAACAGGGTTTTATAGTTAGCAATAATATGAGGATTATTATTGAACTGTCCAGGGTTGATAAATGCGTAGTTAACCAGGGGGACTGTGTGAACCAAGACTCAAACCACACTTTTTGGGCCTCTCTCTCTCATTGACACTCTTCAAGGCATCTATTTAATTTACTCCTAGATTTTTTTACAACTCCAGTATGGTCGGCAAAAACACAACATTCTCCATCAATGCAGAACAAAGGCCCCCTTCTTTCATGAAGAGGAGGTTCAACCCTCGCCTTTTCTGTAAAATAACTTCAGAGAGAGAGGTTAAAGATTCCTGCAAAGCCAAGATGGAGGATTCTAATATCTTTAAGTTTTGGTCTATTGCTGCTTCTAATTGTGTCATTTGTTGTATCCCATGGACCAAGGCAGTGGTTCTTGTGCTCACACCTGCAGCAACTCCTATTCCTAATAGGATGGCTAAAGTGATGGATATATGTTCTCAGTGGAACCGAGTTTTATGCCCCCCTATTTGAACTTCAAATGAACCTGCATTATGATAAAGCACTCTGGGAAACATCTGCACCTTTACACATTTAATCACATCGTCTTGACAATTTCTTGAAAACATAAACAATGTTTAAGTCTATACTGTTGTAGAGACGGACAAGGCACGGCACCTAAGATACTACCAAAAACAGGGAAACTTTCCATTTTATTAGCAACCGGATTCAGAGGGCATTACTTCTGTTATAATCAATTAATTCCCTGAAACTCACGTTTAGGTAGTTTCAGAATTTTGTACCCAACATATAAGGGAAGGGGCGCAGAAGTTCACAGCCTGCAGAAGTTCACAAAAAGCAGATTTTTTTCTGTTTTATTCCTCTGTTCTGGGCAAGTTAACTTTTCAAGGACACCTGGGTGAAGGAGAGCTTTTTTTTCCCTTTATTTTTCCCCCTTCCAGCTGTTACCATGGAGCCCAGTTGGTAACTTCTTTATCTTTGAAATTTAGCCATCTCTGTGAAGCCCCAGATCAATGCCAAAGGCCTTGTTCACATATTTTGTGAAAAACTAGTAAGGGGGTGTCTAACTTAGGAGTGCTGATATTTTTAGCCAGTGACCAAGTACAACAGGGCAACATGGAAAGAGGAAGTTTATCTACTTTGAAGTCTTTCATGGGGACTCTTTTCCTGAAAGTCCTAAAGTCAGCCATGCTGAAGACTTCCGTAGAAGGTCAATTAATGTTTTTCTGTGGGCCTGGAACAGAGGGGGGAGATGGGGAAGGCATGGCTGTGAGCAGCTCCGTGGATCTGAGAATGAGGTAGCAGAGATGTGAAAGAATACTGGCAAAGGTGTTTGTGATTTTCCTAGCAACAAAAAGGTGAGCAGTAGAACAGGTAGAACAGAGGAGAAGATAGGAGTTACTATCCCTAAAAGCCTGTGAGGGACTTTAAATTCTTAGTAACCTGTTTTCACTAATGACAAAGAAACTTTAAAGGCCATTTTCACTACATCTTGGATAGGGGTCTGAGGGTTCTCCTCACCTGGTTTGAGCTTTGGGTTAGCTGTTAAGAGGAACTGGTGGGACCCGGTGTGGGCACTGACTGGAGAAGAGAGGAGTGATTCGGTGGAGGGTTACCTCAGTACCTGCTACCTCAGAAAGGGGGAAATGGTCTGAGATCCGGCGGATGTTTGGGTTTTTGATCTAGTAATTGGAGGGGAGAAATCATGTTGCTGAGGTGAGAGTGACAGCAGAGAGTCTGGAGCGGAAGGCTGAGTGTGAGGACCTATTGGAGAAGCATAGTTCAGGATGTGAGCGAAGGAGGGAAAAGGCCTCCACATAGGGAAATCTCCTTTCACCCTTTTGAGGACATTCAGAAGTTAAAAAGGTCATGCAGAATTTGAGGATCTAGAGACCCCTCTAGGGGCCAACAGTTTGGGTGATCTAATTGGTAATAGGGCCAATGCTGTGTACAGAATTTGATGAGGAGTTTGGGTTCCATCATGCACTGCCTGTATGATCACATCCCTAGACATACAGAAGAAGTCGGCATTCCCCCCACACAACCGTGACTGTTTGTGGCTTTGGTAGTCCACCGGGCAAACATAGTAATCTAGGCTAGCCAACCTGCATCTGGCTCGCGTGTCCCTACATCCATAATGATTGTTTCCATTATCAATGGTGCAGAATGGATTTAATGGAAATTTAGTGGGATCCTCTTCATCAGGTATATCCCAATAGGAAAGACCTATAGCCAGCTGACAAATGTCTGGGTGGATAGATGTCCACCAAGTCCCTAAGTGGGCTGCATGCGAGATAGATCATACTTCTTTACCAGTAGGATTTGTGATCAGCCATCGCTGCTGAACGGGTTTAATAGGTTTAGGACTACTGGTGGTCAAGGGAAGAGTCTATAGCCTTAGACACAGGGTAAATACACAATTTGAAAGTTTTACCAATCTTTTCCATTTTCCAGCCAGAGTCTGGCAGGGCGCAGGCTTGAGATGAGAGGTATGGATCCAGGAAGTGATTCTGTCTTCCTTTACCGCTGTAGGTGTTATAAGTAGCACCTTGTATCATCATTTCCAGTGGGGTTTCAGGGATGACACCTGATGTCGACTTATGTAGATGAAGTCTCTTACTTGATATTGATGTAGAGTCCATTCGTCCCCAGGTTGATAGGCATTGGCCATCTGTTTTCACAGGTATCCCTGAGTTCTTTCAAGAGGTTTAATTCAGTCAAGCAATGGGGTGTGGAAGGAATCGTTAGGTCTTAGAGTTGGGGTTAGGTCCCTTACTGAAGGAGGGGAACCATGGACAATTTCATAGGGGGTAAGGTTACACAAAGAAACAGAGGGAGTGTTTCTTCCATGAAATAGTGCATAAGGAAGGAGCATAGTACAATCTATTATGCAGGTTTCTAAGCTTAATTTCGTTATGGTCTCTTTAATGGTTCTATTCATTCTTTCTACCTGTCCTGAACTCGGTGGTTTATAAGCACAATGTAACTTTTAATTAATCCCCAGGGTCTTCCTAACCCCTGACTTACTTGGGCTACAAACGCCAGTCCATTATCAGACCTTATTACTTTAGGCAGGCCGTATCTTGTAAAAATATCTTTCAGGATCTTCTTGACAACCATTTGCGCTGTTTCGTTTTTTTTCTTTTTTCCTGGAAAAGGCTTCAATCCATCCTCAAAATATATCTACAAAGACTAGGCGATATTTAATTTCAAACCTTGCTGGCTTAATTTTAGTAAAGTCCACTTCCCAGAATTGTCCTGGTCTGGTTCCTCGTAGGTGCTTTTTTGCAGGAAGCTTGGAAGGGTAAGCATTAACCATGACAGACCTGACAGGCTTTTGTTACCCATTCAGTTATTTCCTTTTGCTTTGAGTCGGTTAGTAAAAAACTCTGTTCTTCATCCTTCAGGAATGAATGCAATTTCTTTGAACCAAGGTGAGTGAGTTGATATACATTTTCTACTGACATATTTAGAGCCGTGACTATAGGAGTTTTTATTGAAGGATTTAGAAATTCCACTTGTGGGCCTTCAGGGTTAAAAGTTATTTTGGCCCGGAGCTTGGTGAGCAGATCTCTGCCCATCAATGGGGCCGGGCATTCTGGGATTACTAAGAACGAGTGATGGATTTTTCCTTTCCCCTGGTCCATGGTCCTCTTAGTTGTCCAAACCCGATATTTTCTGCCATTAGCCCCTTGAATTAGAGACCTTTTTATTTGATAGAGAGACCAATGGGGCCATAAGGGCAGAGTATATTGCCCCTGTATCCACTTCAAAGTTTGCTAGGGTCCCCTCCACTTCAAAATTTACCCTGAGCTCTCGGAGGGGATCTGAGACCCAACATTCTTAGTCATCCTCCAGAGTCAGAATGGCTGGCTAGAGTGGCTGTCTCTTTCAATGGCACTCTTTGAAGCAGTGTCCTTTTTCTTTACAGTAGGCACATTAAATTGAGGCCAGGGGTGGCCTCTAGTCTGGGCCCCGGTATCCCTTCCTGTCTCCATGTTTCTTAATTCTGGCCTATTTGTTGTTGTGACCAGGACCTTAGTCAATGCCTTAGTCTGTCTTTTGTTTCTTTTATCCTTCCTTTGCTCCCTACTCTTCCTCACTTTCTTTCTTATAGTATACCTTCTCGGCTACTCTGACTAAATCTCTCAAAGTCATATCTTGTAATCCATCTAAGCATTGTAACTTTCTTTTAATATCCAGGGCAGCTTGCCCATAAAGGCCATCTTGACAGATGACTTTTGATCCTCTGCCTGAGGATCAAAAGAGTATATCTCCTATATGCCTCCATAATTCTCTCTAAAAACATAGAGGGAGATTCATCAGGCCCTTGAATAATCTCTCTTAACTTGGCAAAATTTGTAAGTCGCCTAGCGGCCACTAAGATACCCACAATTAGAGCCCAGTGATAAGTGGACAGATGCTCCCTACCTTCAAAGGTGTTGGGGTCCCAGTTTCGTCGATTCAAGGGAAAGCCGGGTTAAATATGTTGGGAAGTTTTGTCGGTTACACATCTGGTCAGAGGATATTTTTCTCTAGCATCCAGGAGGATTCTCTTTTGTTTCTCTGTCATGAAGAGACAACCCTAGGTGTTGTTGGCAGTCATCCCAAGTAGGCTGGTGTGAAAACATCAATGACTCAACCACACCTAGGAGCCGGTTGGGGTCCTCGGTAAAACGGGGATTTTTATTTTTCCAGTTATATTGGTCTGAAGAGGAGAAAGGTAAATACTGGTAGGCTTGCATTTTTCCCCCAAGGCCGTTGTCAATCTTTGGCCCCTAGGGATGGAGGGGGAGCATCATTCGAGTTCCAGGTTTTTCAATCATTCACCGCTGGTGAGTACCTTTAGCCGGGCTAGCTTCCTCCAGAAGAGGAGGGGCTGTGTGTGCCGCGGGGAAATTATCTGGAGGGCGCTGGGCTGGCTTAGCTTTCTCCAATGGTGGAGAGGTTGAGTCAGCAGCAGGGGAATCACTTAGAGGGTGTTGGTCTTTGGGGGACGTGGGCAGGAGATAAGGAGGGGGACGAGAGTCCAGTAGAGTCAAATCTTGTGTCTCAGGGAGAACAGAGGTTGGAAGAGGAGGAGGAGCAGAGGGTTTGAGAGATCATGGGGGAAGCAGTAGGAGTGGGGGTAGGGGCAAGGAAATGCTTCACCCATGAAGGAGATTTGCAGAGGTCCTGCCAAGTTAAGATATATGGCTGTTGATCCAGATGGCTATGTGGCCCTGGCTGAAAGACAATATCGTCTGACTTTTTAAATTAGTGGGAAGTAGAAAGATCCTTCTAGGGGCCATCCGAATACAAAGGTGGGCCATTCTGAGGCACAGAGAGTCTGCCAGGTCCAGAATTTTACTGAAAAAGAAAGATTCTGAGCCCTTAAGGGTACTTTGGTCCAGTGATCGAGGGTTAGGGACACAGGCATTGAAGTGCTCTGTCCCATAATGAAAGATACACAAACAGTAAAAGCAACGACACACGACACAGACAAGACAAGAAAATAAAGACAGACAATGGAACTTCGAACACTGAGACCAGGACTAAGTATCTGGCCCAACCCGATGGGCTGGCGATACTGAATCTGAAACAAAATATCACTGAATTGAGGAGACTATTGCTCCTCGATTTCCCGAATACTCTGGAGCATCCCCCAGG
Organism: Callospermophilus lateralis; assembly: GCF_048772815.1. Lineage (NCBI taxonomy): Eukaryota > Metazoa > Chordata > Mammalia > Rodentia > Sciuridae > Callospermophilus > Callospermophilus lateralis. Next base: position 473,628 of record NW_027514889.1, read on the forward strand.
GATGTGGCCTGTGGCTCTGTGACACGTATGTCAGCCACCGTCGGAGAGAGCTCACACTCTTCATTGACAGCCATTTTGCGAAGCCCTAACCTGAAACCTGAAACCAGAAAGAGGCACCATACATACCCCAAGAGGAGCCTGTTGGGGTCTCTCGTTCGCCGCTGCCGGATCTCAGTGGAACCTCCATATGTAAAGGTCAGGCGAGCATCGGGTGAAGAGCCCACCAAGAGACTGTCTCATGCAAAAGCAAAGGGTTTATTGGGGATTCAGCATGTTGGGGCTCAGAGCTCACTTGAATAGAGCAGAGAGCCCTGAGAACAGCTTAAGCAGAGCTTACATACTTTCCTTGGAGAGGGCAGAGAGGGAACTTTATTGTTTGGTCTGGGCGAGTGAGCAGTTTGCGTGCAACCGGGTGAATGAGTACATTCTGTAGGTTGGCAGTTGGGGACAGCACATTCTGGGAACAAGATTAGCAAACAGTTCTCAAGATTTCAATAGTGTTTTGTTAAGCATACAGAAAAACAGCAAGCGACATTTACCTATTTTACTAAATTTTCATTACCGAATATACTTTGCCAGATTTCCTAATGTCTCTATTGAAATCTGCTTTCCTACATATTTTCCCCAGTACATCATTGTGACTGACTCTTCACAAGTGCTGACATTTACATTCACTCTATACCCGAAACCCCATAGCTAAAGAACTTTTGGTGCAAATCCTATACTTACTCTCCGTTCTAAACTTACCAACTATCGTCCTAATCCTACCGACTATGCTTTTTTTAATTTTTTTTCTTAAAGAAAGAGTTAGAGAGAGAGGGAGAGAGAGAGAGAATTTTTTAACATTTAGTTTTTTTAGTACTTGGCAGACACAACATCTTTGTTTGTACGTGGTGCTGAGGATCAAACTCGGGCCGCACGCATGCCAGGCGAGCGCGCTACCACTTGAGCCACATCCCCAGCCCCCCGACTATCCATTTTTGACTGGAAGTTCTTTTTGACAATCAATCATTCAAAGTACAAGGTCCTATGCCTTTGTATATTGATTTATCTGAGACATCTGTGCAGAAAATAAATCAAAGCTAAATATTGCAATCAAAGACCCAATGCCCTTCTGGGCTTCAAATATTACCTTTATTTCTGTTTTCGTACTTATATTTTACCTATATATTCTTGAAAATATCGAAGGTTCGCCATACCATTATTCATTCAGCAGAATGATTCCTAACCCCAATCGAAACTGTTATTAACCCTAACCATACACTCTTCCCTCAATCTAACTTTACAGAAGAGCAGGGACAGAGTTTATCTTAAAATACAGGAATGTACGGTTTCTTCCAACTGCTGAGAAACTCAAAGATCCACGCAAAATGATCTCTGGAGAAGTTGTAGGCACATATGTAGGAACTGAGAGAGCAAAAGTCATCTTCCATTGAAAACAACCTGGTCAGGATGAAGGGATGTGTCTGAATCAGCCTCTCTCTTCTTAATATGGAGAAGAAGGACCAAACCAGGCCAGTGTGGAGAGCACTTCCCGGGTGCCTATGGTTGATATACCATTCGAACTTTTGAAAGTGTCACAGGATGTAGGGGCAGCCTCCATTTCATGGGACACTTTGAAGCAACTGTTAGAACAAAGTGGTTGCCAAGGCAGTGACCTCATTCAGATCATGAAGGAAGTGACCTCACCTAACATCCTTTGTGATGGAACACTCTGATCTTGAGATCCAGGAAGCTAGGCACCCAAATCCCGTTTCAGTCCCAGTCCCAGTCCAAGTGGTCTCAATTGTTCGGATTTACCAAGGACAGAGTCAGTCTTTCTTGGTACCTACGGAGGTGAGGATGCCCAAATGCCAGGAAAGCTCTGAAGAGTGGTCTTTCCTGAGAAAGCAGTTAGTGGATCACCGCTGGCTCCTGAGAACTTCACAGTGTTGACCAAGGAGACCAGATCTGAGACAGGACAGGACATTTCGGGGTAACATAGTATGGCCCACCAATCAGAGGACACTATGGATACTCTCAGACTGACTTGGGGGAAGAAATTGTCTTTGTGGATGTGGCTGTTGGTTTGTGGTTTGGTCTCATGTTCTGAGAATAGGTAATAAAGGCGGTTTTTTGGTTTGAAGTGAATTGTTTCTAATAAGTCTTATGAAAAGGCGAGTGTTTCTAAGTCTGTGTATCCCACTGTGTCCGTGGTTCTAGACATCAGAAAAGAGAATGCATCAATGGATGACTCCTGTCTAGTAGAAATCTTCCCAACATTCATCCTGCCAATTTATGAATGGACTGCGGCTTGCCTTATGAATGGGCAACACCTACTATCTTCCTAAGTTTCTATTTTGTTCCTGAATTCACTCCACTCTCCAAAATAGGCTCATGGTTATGTGTCCAATATATATACCACCTCCAAGCTCTGTGGCATGGCCATGTACTGGATAGCTAAAGGGAATGGCGAGCATCTCAGAAAACTCAGATATCAGTGTGACCAGGAAAGTCTCAGTGGAGAAATCCTGCTTTGGGCCATTTGCTTACCTATTGTTCTGTTGCCCTGAATTTCAGAAAGCTTTTTGCCTCAGACTACTCCTTTGTGAAGCCTGAAGAAAAGAGTCTTCAAATGCAAATGAATGGGCATCACCTGTGGCTCTTTGCTTGATTTCTTTGGAAAGGGATGTGTCTGAATCAGCCTCATGACCCTGTGTGATGCTGTGGCTTAGATTCTTAGCACCTGATGGATCTAAAGAAAGATACCATGTGTGCATCCAAAACCAAAATGGCCAAATGAGGAGTCAGTGTGGATTAAGTCTTTTGCTTTCCTCTGTTAGGTTCCTGAAATCCATCAAGTGAGAATAGGGATCTTTTGGGTCAAATGAGTTCTTCAAACCCTGCAGAGACTAGCCCAGAGGTGCTTGGCTTTTCTCATGACTCCAAATCACATAAAGAATCTATACCTGAAAGTAAGTAGGCCCCAAATTGGAGATGCAGAGCAGTATTAAGTGCAGGCCTATTTAATCACTCTTGGTTCTCAGGAAGGGTGTCCAGGCCACCCTGACTTTAGGCAAATGAGGGGCAAGGGAACTTATTTGGATACTGTCTTTGTCTGTGCCCCTCATGGAAATTTCCAGCCAGAGGTTATGATAAGTGTCTATATGGAGAATGTTGAGGGCCATGTGGGAGTGTTTTGGTTTTAATTCTGGTCGTTTGTGTGGCGGTTGGAAGAGATGACTTAGTTCACCTGGGCTTGAACTCTGGTGTTATTAGAGACTGAATTCTGGAACTGTCCTCAGAGAAGTATTGCCATGAATTGTGTTGGAATTTTAGGAGGCAACACATGAGAGTCATCCTGAAAACTGAGATCCTGGCCAAGGTGGCTTCCACAGAGCACTGGGAATCTCAGCCAGGATTTCACGTGATTTTATTCTGAAAGTCTTGGCAGCCATAATTGAGAGTCAAAACACACATAGACCTCACATTTTAGACCTCAATGGGCCTGGATTCATGTGAAATATTGGCCACTCTTTGGGAAGCCTTGCCTGTGAGAGTTCTCCAGAGATTTCTTTGAAATGAGCTTCCTCACCATTTAATGTTTCCTAAATAATTTGAAACCCACAGTGCCTCCAACTTCATCTTTGAAAAATAGCTAAATACATACCATGAATTTTTTGAAATTTCAATGACCAGGTGGCAATGGAGAAACTTTGGATGACTTGTTGCTGGTCATGAGTGTACCAGACTGTGCTTGGATTTACTTGGTTTCATGAAAATAGTGTAGAAAAGAGATCCCTGTAAGTTGGAGACTGCTGAGTAGTGGGCCTAGAGCAGTGGTGTGCAGGTATGTGATAAAACATCTGTGGTGGTACCATGTGGATCTGCCCTTGGATTCCAAATGGCTTGAGACTGACATGGTGAAGTCAGCAGACCCTATTATATAAAAGCATCTTGTTATATGGAGAGGTTTCCGGGCAATGTTCAGAATCAGATTGCTATGGACAAGCGGGCAAGCTATGTGGGGTAGAAGCCTGGTTGGTGCATTTTCCTGCAGACCTTGACCCACCACATGTGACAGAACTCCCTCCATCACTGGTACCTGTTGAACTCCTTGTATTTCCTGAAGCAAATACCAAATTCACAGTGCAGCGGCAAGAAACACCTCGAAAAGTGGAAAATGATCAAATGGCTTCACAGTCCACATGGGAAGACACTAAGACCCCAGTGGCCACAGTTTACCTACAAAGAGAGAATTCAGCACTGCTTCCTCATGTTCATTGGAAAATAAATAACCATATCTTCCAGGTCACAGAGATCAGACCCAGCTTTGTTGGTCTCACTAGAAAGGATGCTAAAATTCCTGACAACAACATATATTTCAAGTGCCCAACCTCAGAGGCAGTTTCTCAAGAGTCTTTAGGCCGAATGAGCTCCATGTTTGTGGAGTGTTTACCCTGTCCCTCACTTTTGGAAACTCCTCTACCACATCCAAGATTGTGAACTCCTGAATATTTTCCATTTCCGATATGTATTCACAGATTTCCTAACTCTTCTTCTCTAATTGTGTTTATTTGGGGCAAAGGTAATGTAAAGGCAATGTTCTGGATGAGAGTGGGAATATTTTTGTGTAGCACATATTTGCATACACATTGGATTCATTTTCCTATTTTCCATTCGAATTACTGAATTCCTGACATTAACCCATACCCTAATAGACTCTGACTACTAATCCTAAAATGATGGACAAAAATAACCAAACAGAATGGAAATGAAAGCAGTTCAGAGAAGGCATGGTGTATAGTTGGACTTTCCTTTTGAATGATAAAGGGTAGGTGTTATAAATCTAGTCAATTTTTAATTGAAATTGATCTCCATGTGTTTTTAAAGTTAACAAATATGTGAATTCCTGTCTCCCTTTCTCTGCAGCCTGTTCAGCACATGTATTTTTATATGCAAATATAGAAACATAACTGGTATCACACGTATATCCTTGTGAGTTTGGCTGTCTTGGGAGATACAAATTGTGGGAAGAGATCACTCCTCCTAAACGCTGTTGGAACTGAAACTTCAACCTATGGGTGAACTTCCTAGTTGAACAATATTATACATAAATCCATGTTCAGTAAAATGATTATTTTTGGATCTGTGGATGATATATGATTCATAGTGAATTTCGATTGGCATGCATATTGATACATTTTAGTGTCTGTGTGTGTGTGTGTGTGTGTGTGTATATATATATATATATATATATATATAAATACATAAATGCACACACACATATCTATATCTATCTATATATCTATATATATATATATATATATATATATATATATATATATAAACTCTCAAGATTTTTCAAAATATGAAATATATGTTTCTTATTATACACTCCCTAAATTCATTCGTGTTCATATATGTAAATTTATAGTCAACATTTCACAAGATTATTCTCATAAAAATTCATGCACTTGAAATACGTATTCGTTTCCTAGTACTGAAAACTAACTTCAGTGAATAGTGCATACAAATCATAATATTTCTACAGTAACTGAGCCAGTTTAGCATCAATGCAAGTAGATTCCAATGGGATATGATGTGTATTTTGACGTTCATTTTCATTCAAAACTGGTGCATTACTATTTTTTCAGTTTTTGCACATCATTGGATATATATTTCATCCACAAGTTAGGAAATTTATAGGCTTTTTTTATACTTACAATCAAATCCTGCTTCAGAACATATGAATTCCTCTATATTTCTTGACTCATCTTTTCATGAGATTTCTTTCCAAACACATTATTTTCCATTTCCATAATAACTTTTGAAGCTAAACTCACACACCCTTCATGATAAAACATAACCCTAATATTACCATTAGATGTATAACTCGTTGGAATGAATGATTGTATATCAATATAAGATTTTTATATATTTTCAGATATCAATTCAATCCATGATTTAAAGTGGAAACAGTATATTATTTATTCACAGTATTGTCAATTCATTCATTTCTTCAACATTCATAGACACAGGGTACAACTCTGTGTACCCCCAATACTAATTTATACCTCTTCAAAATATTGCTCCCAAAATGTTAGAAGAAATACTCATGTCACCTGATCTACATATACATTTTATCACAGTAATATTCTGATCACAAAATGCAAAGGTCACACTTCTGATTGTAGCAAATCCTAGATGGAAAGTGATCCTGGATTACTAAAAACATCGATGTCCAGGTTTCCTAATGCTCTCAAATGTCAATCATATTGGTGACTAAATATTTTTTTCTTCCTAAGATTATATATTGAAACTCAACCTTGTTGATAATGTCTAATCCTATCATTCACTTTATACTTTGCCTGATTTCATAATGTGTGTATTGATATCTGATTTCCTACATAATTTTCCCAGTTCATCATTGTGACTGACTCTCCACATGTGCTGAAATTTACATTCACTCTCTAACCGAAAACCTAGGGCTATTGAACTTTTGGTCCAAATCCTATACTCACTCTTCTTCCGAAACAGACCGACTATCTTCCTAATCCTAACAACTATCCCTTTTTGACTGGATGAACTCTTCTACATTCAATCATCCAGGGTACAAGATGATATGCCATTGTATATTGATTTATCAGAGACATCTGTGCGAACGAAATTCAATGCTAAGTATTCCAATCAAGGGCCCAATGCGCTTCTGGGCTTAAAATCTTACCTAGATTTCTGTTTTCATACTTATATTTCAAATCTATATTCTTATAAATATCCCAGGTTCCCAATACCATTATTCATCCAGCAGAATGATTCCTAACTTAAATAGAAGATGTTATTAACCCTAACCATACATTGTTCCCTCAATCTAACTTTATAGAAGAACAGGGACAGAGTTGGTCTTAATATAGAGGAATATAGGGGATCTTCCACCCGCTGAGAACCTCAAAGGTCCATGCAGAAATTATCCCTGGGGAAGATGAAGGCAGCTATAAAGGACCTGAGAGGGCAAAAGTCATCATGTAAGGCAAACAACCTGGTTAGGATGAAGGGATGTTTATGAATCAGCCTCTCTCTTCTTAATGTAGAGAAGATGGACCAAACCAGGTCTGTGTGAGAGCTGTTCCCGGGTGCCTATGGTTGATATATCGTTCTAAGTTGTGAAAGTGTCACAGAAAGTAGGGGCAGCCTCCATCTCATGGGACCCTTTGAAGGAACTGTTAGGACAAAGTGGTTGCCAAACCAGTGACCTCATTCAGTTCCGAACGGAAGTGACCTATCTCACTTCCTTGGTCTTGGAACACTCTGAACTTGGAATCCCAGAAGCCAGGCACACAGAACCAGTCCCAGACCCAGTCCCACTGGGCTCACTTGTTTGGTTTTACCAAGGACAGAATCAGTCTTTCTTGGTACCTACTGATTTGAGAATGGCCAAATGCCAGGAGAGCTTTGGAGAGTGGCCTTTCCTGAGAAAGAAGGTAGTGGCTCAAAGCTGGCTCCTGACAACTTCAAAGAGTTTGCCAAGGAGTCCAGATCTGAGACAGTACAGGGCATTTTGGGGGAACATAGTATGGTACAACAATCAGAGGTAATTCCGGAGAGTCAAAGACCTACTTGGGGGAAGAAAGTCCTATGTTGTTGTGGGTGTGAGTTTGTTGTTTTTTCTCATGTTCTGAGAATTGGTAGGAAAGGCAGTTTGTTTGATTTGAAGTGGACTGTTTCTAGTAAGTCGTTTGACAAGGCAAGTGTTTCTATGTCTATGTATCCACTGTGTTTGTAGTTGTAGACATTAGAAAACATAATGCATCAATGAATGTGTCCTGTCTAGTATAATGCTTCCCAGAATTCATACTGCCCAATTTATGATTGGACTGCAGCTTTCCTTATGGATGGGTAGCAATTACTATCTTCCTAATTTCCTGTTTTATTCCTGAATTCTGGGCACTCTCCGGAATAGGCTCATGGTTTTCTGTTCAAGATACTGTGACATGGCCATGTACTGGAGAGCTGAAGGAAATGGGAGCATCTCAGGAAACTCAGATATCAGTGTGACCAGTAAAGTCTATGTGGAGAAACCCTGCTTTGGGAATTTTGCTTACCTATGGTTCTGGTGCTGTGAATATCTAGAAGGTCTTTGCCTTAGGCCACCCCTTTGTGAATCCTGAAGAAAAGAGTTTTCAAATGGAAATGAATAGGCATCACCTGTGGCTCTTTGTTTTATTGCTTTGTAAAGAGATGTGTCTGAATCAGCCACTTGGCCCAGTGAGATTATTTGGAGAAGTACATCAGTATTAATGGCAGGCGTATTTGATCATTCCTGGTTAACAGGAAGGGTTTCCAGGCCACCCTGACTTTAGGCAAATTAGAGGCAAGGGAGATTATTTTGGACACTGTCTTGGTATGCACCCCTCATGGAAACCTCAACCCAGAGGTTATGATGAGTGTCTATATAAAAGAAGATGAGGGCCATGTGGGAGTGTTTTGGTATTAATTGTGGTCAGTTGTGTGGCAGTAGGAAGAGATTCCTGGATCAACCTGGGCTTGAACTATGGTGTGATTCCCCTTAGAGACTGAGTTTTGGAACTGAACTCAGAGAAGTATTACCATGAATTCTGTTGGGATTTTAGAAGGCCATGCAGGAGAGTTGCCCTTGGAGACTGAGATTTAGGCCCAGGATGGCTTTCCACAGAGCACTGGGAATCTCAGCTAGGATATCACATGATTTCATTCTGAAAGACTTGGCAGCCATACTTGAGAGTCAAATAACACATGGAACTCACATTGTAGACCTCAATGGGCCAGGCTTCATTTGACCTTTTGGCCACTCTTTGGGAAGACTTGCCTGTGAGAGTTCTCCTGAGCTTTCATTGAAATGAGCTTCCTGACCATTTAATGGTTCCTGAATGAATTGAAATCCACAGTGACACCAACTTCATCCTTAAAAAATGGCTAGATAAATACCATGGAATAATTCCCAAGAGCAGGTGGCACTGGAGAATCATTGGATGTTCTGTTGCTGATCATGAGTGTACCAGACAGTGCCTTGATTTACTGGGTTTCATGAAAATGGTGTAGAACAAAGATGCCAGTACGTTGGAACCTGCTTAGTAGTGGGCCTAGAGCAGTGGTTTGCAGGTGTATGATAAAACATCTGTGATTGGGCCACATGGATCTGCCATTGGCTTCCAAATGCCTTTTGACTGACATGGTGCAGCCAGCAGACCCTTATATGTAAAGGCATCTTGTTACATTGAGAGGTTTTAGGGCAATGTTCAGAATTGGGTTGCTATAGACAAGGGGGCAAGCTTTGTTGAATAGAAGCCTGGTTGGGGCGTTCTCCTGCACACCCTGACCCACCACACGTGAGAGTACTCCCTCCAGCACTGTGTCCCCGTTGAACTCATGGTATTTACTGAAGCCAATACCAAACTCCCAGTGCAGCAGTAAGAATCACCAGGAAAAGTGGAGAATGACCAAATGGCTTCTCAGTCCACAGGAGGAGACACTTAGCTCCCAGTGGCCACAGTTTACCTACAATGAGGGAATTTAGAACTGCTGCCTCATGTTCACTAGAAAAGAAGAAACCATGTCCTTCAGGTCACATATATGCAGATCCAGCTTTGATTGTCTCACTACAAAGGAAGCTGAAGCTCTTGACAACAACATATATTACAAGGGCCCAACCTCAAAGGCAGTTTCTCAAAGAGTCATTAGGCCAGCAGAACTCCATATTTGTGGAGTATTTACCCTATCCCATACTTTTGGAAATTCCTCTACTGCCTCCAAGGCTGTGAACTCCTGAGCATTTTCATTTCCACATATGTATTCACAGATTTTCTAACTCTTCTCCACTAATTGTGTCTTAATTGGGGCGAAGGTTATGTCAAGGCATTGTTCTGGATGAGAGTGGGATGATTTTTGTGTAGCACATATTTGCATACACATTAGATTCATTTTCATATTTTCCATTTGAAATAATGAATCCCTGACATTAACCCATAACCTACTAGACTCTGACTACTAATCCTAATATGATGGAGAACAAGAAACCTAACAGAATAGAAATACAGGCCGTTCATAGGAGGCATGGTGCATACTTGGACTTCCCTTCTGCTTTATCAAGGGTATGTGTTATAAATCTAGTCAACTTTTCATTGTAATAGTTCTCAATGAGTTTTTAAAGTTAACACATATGTAAATTTCTGTCTCCCATTCTCTGTAGCCTATTCATCACATGTATTTTTTATGCATATTTAGAATCCTACCTGGTATCACAAGTACATTTTTGTAAGCTCACTGATTTTGAAAGATACATATTTTGATAAGATATCAATCCCCCTAAATCATGATGGAACTGAAAATTAAACCTATTGGTGAATTTCCTAGATGAACAACATTATATATAAATCGATGTTCAGTAAAATGAATATTTTTGGATATGTGGATGATATGTATTACACGGTGAATTTCGATTAGCATATAGATTGCTACATTATAATGTCTGTGTGTGTCTGTCTATCTATCTATATCTATATATATATATATATCTATATATATATATATATATATATATATATATATATATACTGTCCAGATTTTTCAAAATGTGAAATATATGTTTCTTATTATACACTCCTTAAATTCACTCATGTTTCTATATGTGGTTTATAATCAACTTTTCACAAGATAATTCTCAGAAATATTCATCTGCCTGAAATACATAATTATTTCCTAGTACTGAAAACTAACTTCAGTGAATGGAGCTTACAAATCCTAATATTTTTACAGTAACTGAATCAGTTAAACATCAATGCAAGTAGAATCCTACGGGACATGATGTGTATTTTGAAGTTCATTTTTATTCAATATTGGTACATTATTATTTTTTCAGTTTATGGACATCATAGGATATATGATTTCATCCACAAGTTCAAAAATTTATAGGCATTTGTTTCACTTTTAATCACGTCCTGCTTCAGAACACATGTATTCCTCTAAGTTTCTTGACTGGTCTTTTCATGAGATTTCATACCAAACACATTAATTTTGATTTCCATAATCACTTTGGAAGCAAAACTCACATACCATTCATATTAATTATCACTCTGATATTACCATTAGATGTATAACTGGTTTGAATGAATGATTGTATGTCAATATAAGATTTCTTATATCTTTTCAGATATCAATTCTATCCATTATTTAAAGTGGAACCAGTTATATTATTTATTCACACTATGGTCTATTCATGCATTATCTCTATATTCATAGACACAGTGTACACCTCTTTGTACCCCCAATACTAATTTATACGTCTTCAAAATATTGCTCCCTGAAATGGTGGAAGTGGACTCATGTCACCTGATCTTCATATACATTTAATCACAGAAATATTCTGGACACAAAATGCAAAGGTCACACTTATGATTGTATAAAAGCCCAAATGGAAAGAAAACATGGATTACTAAAAACATCCATGTCCAGGTTCCCTAATGCTCTCAAATGTCAATTCTATTGGTGACTACACATGTGTTTCTTCTTAAAATTATGTATTCAAACTCAACCCAATGGAAAATGTCTAATCCTATCCCTCACTTTATAATTTGCCTGATTTCATAATGTCTCTATTGCTATCTGCTTTCCTACATATATTCCCCAGTTCATCATTGTGACTGACTCTTCACATGTGCTGACATTTACTTTCACACTCTAATAAATAACCTATTGCTAAAGAACTTTTGTTCCAAATCCTATACTCACTCTTCTTCCTAAACATACTAACTATCTTCTTAATCCTACCGAGTATCCCTTTTTGACTGGATGTTCTCTTCTACATTCAATCATTCAAGTAACAAGGTCTTATGCTATTGTGTATTGATTTATCTGAGACATCGGTGCAGAATGTAATTCAACGCTAAGTATCACAATCAAGGGCCCAATGCCCTTCTGGGCTTCAAATCTTACTTAGATTTCTTTTTTCATACATATATTTCATCTCTATATTCTTAAAATAATCACAAGTTTCCAATACCATTATTCATGCAGCAGAATAATTCCTAACCCAAATGGAACATGTTATTAACACTAACCATACACTGTTTGTGTTAATAACATGTTTACAGAAGAGCAGGGACAGTGTTGATCTTACAATACAGGAATGTAGTGGATCTTCCATCTGCTGAGAACCTCAAAGCGCCATGCAGAAATGATCCCTGGAGAAGATGTAGGCAGGTATGAAAGACCTGAGAGAGCAAAAGTCATCTTCCATCGCAAACAACCTGGTCAGGATGAAGGGATGATTCTGAATCAGCCTCTCTCATCTTAATGTAGAGAATATGGACCAAACCAAGACTGTGTGGAAAGCTGTTCCTGGTTCCCTATGGTTGATATACCATTCTAATTTGTAAAAGTGTCACAGGAAGTAGGGGCAGCCTCCATCTCATGGGACCGTTGAAAGAAACTCTTAGGACAAAGTGGTTGCCGAGGCAGTGATCTCATTCAGTTCCTGAAAAAAGTGACCTCAACTCACTTCCTTATTGATGGAACTCTCTGAACATGGGATCCAGGACGCCAGGCACCCAGATCCAGTCCCAGTCCCAGTCCCAGTGGTCTCACTTGTTTGGATTTACCAAGGACAGAATCAGTCTTTCTTGGTTCCTCCTAAGGTGAGGAGGCCAAATGCCTGGAAAGCTCGGAAGATGGGCTTTTCCTGGAAAAGCAGGTAGCGGCTCACTCCTGGTTCCTGACAACTTCACAGAGTTGGCCAAGGAGACCAGATCTGAGACAGAACAGGACATTTTGGGGGAACATAGTATGGCCCACCAGTCGGAGGATACTCCGGAGAGTCTCATACCTATTTGGGGGAAGAAGGTGTCATTGTCAGTGTGGGTGTGGGTTTGTGGTTTTGTCTCATGTTCTGAGAATAGGAAGTAAAGTCAGGTTGTTTGGTTTGGAGTGAACTGTTTTTAGTAAGTCGTTTGACAAGGCAAGTGTTTCTGGGTCTGTGTATCACACTGTGTCCGTGGTTGTAGACATTAGAAAAGAGAATGCATCAATGGATATGTCCTGTCTAGTAGAAAGCTTCCCAGCATTCATCCTGCCCATTTTATGAATGGACTGTGGATTGCCTTATTAATGGGCAATACCTGCTACCTTCCTAATTTGCTGTTTTTTTTCCAGAATTCTGGACACTCTCCAGAATAGGCTCATGGTTTTGTGTCTAAGTTATGTACAACCTCCAAGCTCTGTGACAAGGCAATGTTCTGGATAGCTGAAGGAAATGACGAGCATCTGAGAAAACTCAGATATCAGTTGACCAGGAAAGTCTCAGTGGAGAAACCCTGCTTTGGGCCATTTGCTTACCTATTGTTCTGTTGCCCTGAGAGTCAGGAAGTCTTTGTCTCAAGCCACCCCTTTGTGAATCCTGAACAAAATAGTTTTCAAATGGAAATAAATAGGCTTCACCTTTGGCTCTTTCGTTAATTGATTTGGAAAGAGTTGTGTCTGAATCAGCCTCTTGGCCCAGTGTGATTCTTTGACTTAGATTCTCAGCACCTGATGGATCTAAAGAAAGATCCCATGTGTGCATCCAAATCAAAAATGGCAAAAAGAGCTGTCATTGTGGATGAAGTCTCTTGCCTTCCTCTGTAAGGTTCCTGAATTCCATCAAGTGAGAATAGGGATCATTTGGGTCAGATGAGTTCATCAAAGCCCTTCAGAGGCTATCCCGTAGGTGCTTAGGTTTTCTCATCACTCCAATTCACATAAAGTATCTTTAACTGACACTCAATAGGCCTCAAATGGGAAAAGTGGTGCAGTATTACGGGCAGGCCTTTTTGATCACTCCTGGTACAAAGGAAGGGTGTCCAGGCCACCCCGAATTTAGGCAAATGAGGAGCAATGGAGCTTATTTTGGACACTGTCTTGGGCTGCGTCCCTCATGGACACCTCCAGCCAGAGGTTATGATGAGTGTCAATATGGAAGAAGATGAGGGCCATGTGGGAGAATATCGGTTTTATTGTGGTCATTTGTGTGGCAGTTGGAAGAGATGACTGGGTCCACCTGGGCTTGAACTCTGGTGTGATTCTCCTTAGAGACTGAGTTCTGGAACTCACCTCAGAGAAGTATTGCCATGAATTGTGTTGGGATTTGAGGAAGCCACGCATGAGAGTCATCTTTGGAGACTGAGATCAAGGCCCAGGGTAGCTTTCCACAGGGCAATCTGATCTCAACCAGGATATCACATGATTTTATTCTGAAAGACTTGGAAGCCATTGTTGAGAGTCAAAACAGACAATGACATCACATTTTAGACCTCAATGGCCCTGGCTTCATGTGACCTTTTGGCCACTCTTTGGGAAGCCTTGCCTGTGAGAATTCTCCAGAACTTTCATTGAAATGAGCTTCCTCAACATTTAATGGTTCCTGAATGAATTGAAACCCACAGTGCATCCAACTTCATCCTTGAAAAATGGCTAGATAAATACCATGAAAATTTTCAATTTCCCATGACCAGGTGGCACTGGAGAACCATTGGACATTCTGTTGCTGATCATGAGTGTACCAGACCGTGCCTTGATTGATTGGGTTTCATGAAAATAAGTTGGAGCCTGCTGAGTAGTTGTCCTAGAGTAGTGGTTGGCAGGTGTGTGAAAAACATCTGTCGTGGGGCCATGTGGATCTGCCATTGGCTTCCAAATGGCTTGTGACTGACATGGTGCAGTCAGCAGACCCTCCTATGCAAAGGCATCTTGTTATATGGTGAGGTTTCAGGGCAATGTTTACAATCAGGTTGCTATGTTTAAGGGGGCAAGCAATGTGGGATAGAAGCCTGGTTGGTGCATTCTCCTGCATAACCTGACCCACCACGCCTGACAGAACTCGCTCCAGCACTGTGTCCCAGTTGAACTCCTTGGATTCCATGAAGCAATTACTAAACTCCCAATGCAACAGCAATAAACACATATAGAATCCTACCTGGTACCACACCTACATTCTTGTGAGGTGAACGACTTGGCAGATACAAATTGTGAGAGAAGATCACTCCTCCTAAACACCGTTGGAACTGAAAATATAACCAATGGATGAGCTTCCTAGTTTTACAACATAATACATAAATCCATGTTCAGTAAAATGAATATTTTAGATCTGTGAATGATAAATATTTCATGATGAATTTCGAATAGCATATATATTGCGAGTTTTTAATGTGTTTGTGTGTATGTATATATATGTGTATATATATACATACACACATTCTCCAGATTTTTCAAAATATGAAATATTTGTATCTTAATATACACTCCCTTAATTCATTCATATTCATGTATGTGGATTTATGATGATCTTTTCTAAATATTATTCTCAGAAATATTCATCCACCTGAAATGCTTCTTTGTTTTTTGTACTGAAAACTAACTTCAGTGAATGTTGCATACAAATCCTAATATATCTAGAGTAACTGACCCAGTTTAACCTCAATGCAAGAAGATTCAAATGGAACATGATGTGTATTTTGATGTTCATTTTAATTCAACACTGGTACATTACTATTTCTTCAGTTTATGCACATCATAGGATATATATTTCATCAAAAAGATGACAAAATTATAGGCGTTTTTTCACTTTCAATCACTTCCTACTTTAGAACACATGTATTCTTCCATATTTCTTAACTGGTCTTCTCAAGATTCTTTTTTCCAAACACATTATTTTCGATTTTCATAATCACATTGAAGCAAAACTCACACACCCTTCATGATAAACCATAACCCTAATATTAACATTGATGTATAACTTGTTGGAATGAATGATTGTATATCAATATAAGATTTTTCATATTTTCAGATATCAATTCAATCCACCATTTAAAGTGGAACCAGTTATATTACTTATTCACAGTTGGTCTATTCATGCATTATCTCTATATTCATAGACACAGGGTACACCTGTTTGTACCCCAAATACTAATTTATAAGTCTTCAAAATATTGCTCCCAAAAGTGGTGGAAGAAATTCTTATGTCACCCGATCTATATATACATTTTATCACAGTAATATTCTGGACACAAAATTCAAAGGTCAAACTTTTATTTGTACCAAAGCCTAAATGGAAAGTGAACATGGATTACTAAAATCATCAATTTCCAATTTGCCTAATGCTTTCAAATATCAATCCTATTGATGACTACATATTCGTTTCTTCCTAAGATTATATATTCAAACTCAACCCTGTTGAAAATGTCTAATCCTATCACTGACTTTATACTTTGCCTGATTTTGTAATGTCTGTATTGATATCTGCTTTCCAACATATTTTCTCCAATTCATCATTGTGACTGACTCTTCACTTGTGTTGACATTTACATTCACTCTGTAACCGAAACCCTATTGCTAAATAACTTTTGTTCCAAATTTTATACTAACTCTTCTTCCTAAACCTACTGACTATCTTCCTAATTTTACCGACTATCACTTTTGAATGGATGTTCTCATCTACATTCAATCATCCAAGTAAATGTAGGGCGAGTGTCAGAGGATGAGACCACCAAGAGACTATCTCATGCAACAGAAAGGGTTTATTTGGGGTCCAGCATGCTGGGGCTCAGAGCTCACTTGAATAGAGCAGAGAGCCCTGAGAACATCTTAAGCAGAGCTTATATAATTTTCTTGGAGAGGGCAGGGAGGGAAGTTTATTGATGGGTCAGGGCGAGTAAGCGGTTTGTGTGTAAACGCGTGAGGGAGTACATTCTGCAGTTTGGCAGTTGGGGACAGCACATTCTGGGAACAAGAGTAGGAAACATTTCTCAACATTTCAAAAGTGTTTTGTTAAGCGTACAGAAAAACAGGAAGTGACAAGTACATATTTTATTAACATTTCATTCCCCACTTCTTCTTCTGGCTACTTTTAATCATAAAAGTGATTGTTTGGGGGGTGTCACATTTTATGTATGCTAGTGGGGTATTAACATAAGTTTAACTTGTCCAATTTGAGCTTGGAGAAAAGAAATTACATGGTTGAGTAACAGGGTTTTATAGTAAGCAATAAAATGAGGATTATTATTAGACAGGCCAGGGTTGATTAAAATGTAGTTAACCAGGGGGACTGTGTAAACCAAGACTCAAACCACCAATTTTGGGTCTCTATCTCTCTTTGATGCTCTTCAAGGCATCTTTTTAATTTACTCATAGAGTTTGTTACAACTCCAGTATGGTCGACATAAAAAAAAAAAAAAAAAAAAAAAAAAAAAAAAACATTCTTTCCTCAATGCAGCACAAAGGCTCCCTTCTCTCATGAAATGGAGGTCCAACCCTCGACTTTTCTGTAAAACAACTTCTGCCGCAGTCTTTGGCTGGGCACAAATCACGAGTCTCCACACAGCTTGTAGATTCAAACAGCAATTCTTTATTCCCGAACTCACACCGGCCGTCTACAAACACGCTCTGGGGGAATCCACGTTCTCTGCCCAAATCCACTCTCTCCCAAATCCACTCTGCATGGGCTTCTGTCTCCCAAAATATACTGTCTGACCCTAAGCACTCAAGAGGAACTCAGCAGCAGGATACGCCCTATTCTAAAGGGGGAACACCCTAATCTCCTATTATGCTAAACTGCCCTATTCTAAAGGGGGAACACCCTAATCTCCTATTATGCTAAACCGCCCTATTCTAAAGGGGGAACACCCTAAACACGGATCGTGCCCTGGTCCTTGAGCAAGGTCACCTTTCAGAAGTCCTTCCACTAGACAGCATGGGAGTAAGCTGGCAAGGAATTTGTCATACCTACTTGGCTGATGGCTCCCAGCAAACTTCAAAGAGAGAGGTAAAAGATTCCTGCAAAGCTGTGATGGAATTTTCTAATATCTTTAAGTTTTGATCTATAGCTGCTTCTAATTGGGTCATTTGTTGTGTCTCATGGACCAGGGCAGTGGTTCCTGTGCGAACCCGGGCAGCAACTCCTATTCATAATAGAATGGCTAAGGTGAGAGATATATGTTCCCACCTGAACCGGGTTGTATGCCCCTCTATTTGATCTTCAAATGAACCTGCGTCATAATAGAGCACTCTGGGAAACATCTGCACCATTACACAATTAATCACTTCTGTTGACCATTTCATAAAAACATAAACAACGTTTAAGTATATAGAATTATATTGTTGTAGGGACGGAAAAGGCAAGGCACCTAAGATAGCACCAAAGACAAGGAAACAGTCATATTTGGTTGCAACCAGATTCAGAGGGCATTGCTTCTGTTGTAATCAATTAATCCCCTGAAACCCAAGTTTAGGTAGTTTCAGAATTTTGTACCCAACATGTAAGGGAAGGGGCTCTGAAGTTCACAGTCTGCAGAAGTTCACAAAGAGCAGTTTTTGTTTCTGATTTTTCCTCAGTTCTGGGCAAGTTAAATTTTCAAGGACACCTGGGTGCGGGAGAGCTTTTTTTTCCCCTTTTTTCCCTCTGCCAGCTGTTTCCACGGAGCCCAGTTTGCAACTTATCCATCTTACAAATATAGCCATCTCTATGAAGCCCCAGCTCAAGGCCAGAGGCCTTGATCACATATGTTGTGAAAAACTAGTAAGGGTGTGTCTAGCTCAGGAGTGCTGATTTTTTTCAGCCAGTTGCCAGGTAGACCAGGGCAACACAAAAAGAGGAAGTTTATCTACACTGAACTCTTTTATAGGGACTCTTTTGCTGAAAGTCCTAAAGTTAGCCATGGTGAAAACTTCTGGATAAGGTCAGTTAAGACTTTCCTGTGGGCCTGGTACAGAGGGGGAAGACGGGAAATGCAGGGCTGAGCGCAGCTCTTTGGATCTGAGAATGAGGAAGGAGAGATGTAAAAGAATAATGGAAAAGGGTTTTGAGATCTTCCTAGCACCAAAAACATGAGTAGTAGAACGGGTAGAACAGAGAGGGAGATGGGAGTGAGTATCCCAAAAAGCCTGTAAGGGACTTTAAATTCTTAGTAACCTGTTTTCAGTGATGACAAAGCAACTTTAAAGGCCATTTTCATTACATCTTGGATAGGGGTCTGAGGGCTCTTCTCAGCTGGTTTGAGCTTTGGGTTAGCTGGTAAGAGGACCTGGTGGGACCTAGTGTGGGCACTGACAGGAGAAGAGAGGAGTGAGTGAGTGGAGGGTTACCTCAGTACCTGCTACCTCAGCAAGGGGGCAATGGTCTGAGAAACGGTGGAGGTTTGGGTTTTTAATATAGTAATTGGAGGGGAGAAATCAAGTTGATGATGTGGGAGTGACAACAGAGAGTCTAGAGCAGAAGGCTGAGGGTGAGCATGTATTGGAGAAGCATAGTTCACGATGTGAGAAAAGGAGAGAAAAGGCCTCCACATAGAGGAATCTCCTTTCACCCTTTTGAGCACTTGCAGAAGTTAAAAAGGTCACACAGAATTTGAAGATCTAGAGACCCCTCAGGGGGCCATCAGTTTTGGTTGTCTAATTGGTAATATGGCCAATGCTGTGTACAGAATTTGATGAGGAGTTTGGGGTCCATGTGGCAGTCCCTGTATGCTCACATCCCCATGACTTACAGAAGATGTTGGCGTTTCCAGCACACAGCCTTGACTGTTTGTGGCTTTGATAGTACACTGGGCAAACATAGTAATCTAGGCTAGCCAACCAGCATCTGGCTCGCGTGTCCCTACATCAATAATGTTTGTTTCCATTATCTATTGTATGGAAGGAATTTAATGGAATTTTAGTGGGATCCTCTTCATTAGGGATATCCCAATAGGGAAGACCTATACGCAGCTGACAAATGTCTGGCTGGAGAGATGGCCACCAGGTCCCTAAGCCGGCTGTATGCAAGATAGACCATACTTCCTTTCCAGTAGGATTTGTGATCAGACATCGCTGCTGAACAGGCTTATGAGGTTTAGGACTACTGGTGGTCAAGGGGAGAGTCTATAGCCTTATCCACACAGCGAATCCACAATTTGAAAGGGTTTCCAGTCTTTTCCAGTTTCCAGCCAGAGTCTGGACAGGGCACAGGCTTGAGATGAGAGGTAGGGATCCAGGAAGTGATTTTGACTACCTTTAACCTGTAGGTGTTATAAGTAGCACCTGGTATGGTCCTTTTCAGGGGAGTTCCAGGGATGACACCAGATGTCGTCTTACATAGATGAAGTCTCTATTTGATATCGCTGTAGAGTCCCCTCATCCCCAGGTTGGTAGGCAGTGGCCATCTGTTTTCACAGGTGTCTCTGAGTTCTTTCAAGAGCTTTAAGTCTGTTAAGCAAGGGGGTGTGGAAGGAATCGTTAGGTCTTAGAGTTGGGGTAGGACCCTTACTGGAGGAGGGACACCATAGAGAATTTCACAGGGTGTGAGGTTACACAAAGAAATAGATTGAGTATTTCTTGCATGAAACAGTACATAAAGCAGGAGCATAGTGCAATCTTTTATGCCAGTCTCTAAGCTTAATTTCGTTATGGTCTCTTTAATGGTTCTATTCATTCTTTCTACCTGTCCTGAACTCGGGGGTCTGTAAACACAATGTAATTTCCAATTAATCCCCAGGGTCCTTGCTAACCTCTGAGTTACCTGGGCCACGAACGCCGGTCCATTATCAGACCCTATTACTTTAGGCAGGCCATACCTTGGAAAAATATCTTCCAGAATCTTCTTGACCACCATTTGCGCTGTTTCATTTTTTTTCTTTTCTTTTTTTTGGGGGGGAAAGCTTCAATCCATCCTGAAAATGTATCTACAAAGACTAGGAGATATTTAAGTCCATTCCTTGCTGGCTTAATTTCAGTAAAGTCCACTTCCCAGAATTGTCCTGGTCTGGTTCCTCGTAGGTGCTTTCCTGCAGGAAGCTTGGAAGGGTAAGAATTAACCAATTGATGGAACCAACAGGCTTTTGTTATCCATTCAGTTGTTTCCTTTCACTGTGAGTCGGTTAGTGGAAAACTGTTTTTGATCCTTCAAAAATGAATGCAGTTTCTTTGAACCAAGGTGAGTGATTTGATGTACATTTTCTACTGACATAGTTAGAGCCGTGATTATAGGAGTTTTTACTGAAGGATTTAGAAATTCCACTTGGGGGCCTTCAGGGTTAAAAGTTATTTTGGCCCAGAGCTTTGTGAGCAGATCTCTGCCAATCAATGGGGCCATGCATTCTGGGATTACTAGGAAGGAGTGATGGATTTTTCCTTTCCCCTGGTCCATGGTCCTCTTAGTTGTCCAAGCCTGATATTTACTGCCATTAGCCCCTTGAATTAGAGACCTTTTATTTGATAGAGGTTCCAATGGGGCCTTAAAGGCAGAATATATTGCCCCTGTATCCACTTCAATGTATACTGGGGTCCCCTCCACTTCAAAAGTTAACCTGAGCTCAAGGAGAGGATCTGAGCCCCGACTTTCTTAGTAATCCTACAGAGTCAGAATGTCCAGCTGGCCTGGCTGTCTCTTTCTAGGGCACTCTTTAGCCCAGTGTCCTTTTTTTTAGAGTAGGCACATTGAATTGAGGCCAGGGGTGGCCTCTAGTGTGGTCCCCGGTGTCCCTTCCTGTCTCCATGTTTCTTAATTTCTGGTCTATTTGTTGTTGTGACCAGGACCTTAGTCAATGCCTTAGTCTGTCTTTTGTTTCTTTTATCCTCCCTTTGCTCCATACTCTTCCTCAGTTTCTCTCTTAGTATACCTTCTTGGCTTCTCTGACTAAACCTCTCAAAGTCATATCTTGTAATCCATCTAAGCATTGTAACTGTCTTTTAATATCCAGAACAGCTTGCCCAATAAAGGCCACCATGACAGATGCCTTTTGATTCTCTGCCTGAGGATCGAAAGGAGTAAATCTCTTATATGCCTCCATAATTCCCTGTAGGAACATGGAGGGACATTCATCAGTCCCTTGAATAATCTCTCTTACCTTGGCCAAAATAGTTGATCGCCTAGCGGCCACTAAGATACCCACTATTAGAGCCCGGCAATAAGAGGAAGGATGCTCATTACCTTCACAGGTTTTGGGGTCCCAGTTGGGTCTGTGCAAGGGAAAGGCGGCTTTGCATATGTTGGGAAGTTTTGTCGGTCACCCATCTGGTCCGAGATTATTTTTTTCTAGAATCCAGGAAGATTCTCTTTTGTTCCTCTGTCATGAAGAGAGTCCCTAGGAGTTGTTGGCAGTCATCCCAAGTAGGCTGGTGTGAAAACATCAATGATTCAACCACACCTGAGACCCAGGTGGGGTCCTCAGTAAAAGGGGGATTGTTATTTTTCCAGTTATTTAGGTCTGAAGAGGAGAAAGGTAAAAACTGGTAGGCTTGCACTTTTCCCCCATGGTTGTCATCAATCATTGTTCCTTAGAAATGGAGAGGGAGCATCACGGGAGTTCCAGGGATTTCAATCATTCAACGCCGGCAAATTCCTTTAGCCGGGCCAGCATCCTCCAGGGGAGGAGGGGGTGTGTTTGCTGCAGGGGAGTTATTTGGAGTGCGCTGGGCTCGCTTAGCTTCCTCCAATGGCGGACAGGCTGAGTCAGCAGCAGGGGAATTACTTAGAGGGTGTTGGGGGTTGGGGGACGAGGGCAGGGAATAAGTAGTAGGACGAGAGTCCAGTAGAGTCAAATCTTGTGACTCAGGGAGAACAGAGGTTGAAGGAGGA
The DNA here is from genome assembly GCF_048772815.1 of Callospermophilus lateralis. Lineage (NCBI taxonomy): Eukaryota > Metazoa > Chordata > Mammalia > Rodentia > Sciuridae > Callospermophilus > Callospermophilus lateralis. The sequence continues at coordinate 496,219 of NW_027514889.1, forward strand.
GGAGGAGCAGAAGGTTTGAGAGAGCATGAGGGAAGGAGTAGGAGTGGGGGCAGGGGCAAGGAAAAGCTTCACACATGGAGGAGGAGAATTGCAGATGTCCTGAAAAGTTAAGATATATGTCTCTTGATCCTGATGTCTATGTGGCGCTGGCTGAAAGTCAATATCTCTGACTTTTTAAATTAGTGGGAAGTAGAAAGATCCTTCTAGGGGCTATCTGAATCCAAAGGTGGGCCATTCTGAGGCACAGAGAGTCTGCCAGGTCCAGCGTTTTACTGAAAAAGAAAGATTCTGAGCCCTTAAGCGGACTTTGGTGCAATGATCAAGGGTCAGGGAAAGAGGCATTGAAGTGCTCTATCCCATTATGAAAGATAAACAATCAGTAAAAGCAACGACACACGACACAGACAAGACAAAACAATAAAGACAGGCAATGGACGTCCAACACTGAGACCAGGACTGAGTAGCCGGCAAAACCTGATGGGCTGGATATGCCGAATCTGAAACAAAATATCACTGAGTTGAGGAGACTATTGTTCCTCGATTTCCCGAGTTCTCTGGGGAGTCCCCCAGTGACGTGGCCTGTGGCTCTATGACATGTCTGTCAGCCATCGTCGGAGAGAGCTCACACTCTTCATCAACAGCCATTTTGCCAAGCCCTAATCTGAAACCTGAAACCAGAAAGAGGCGCCTTACATACCCCGAGAGGAGCCCGTTGGGGTCTCTCATCTGCCGCTGCTGGATCTCAGTGGAACCTCCATATGTAAAGGTCGGGTGAGCGTCCGGGGAAGAAACCACCAAGAGACTGTCTCATGCAAAAGCAAAGGGTTTATTATGGGTCCAGCATGCTGGGGCTCAGAGTTCACTTGAATAGAGCAGAGAGCCCTGAGAACAGCTTAAGCAGAGCTTATATACTTTCCTTTGAGAGGGCAGGGCAGGATGTTTATTGATGGGTCCGGGCGAGTGAGCTGTTTGTGGGCAACTGGGTGAGGAAGTACTTTCTGCAGTTTGGCAGTTGAGGACAGAACATTCTGGGAACAAGATTAGCAAACAGTTCTCAAGATTTCAACAGTGTTTTATTAAGCATACAGAAAACAGGAAGTGATAAGTACCTATTATATTAACCTTTCGCTACCGAGTACACTTTGCCAGATTTCCTAATGTCTCTATTGATATCTGCTTTCCTACATATTTTCCCCAGTTCATCATTGTGACTGACTCTTCACATGTGGTGACATTTACATTCACTCTATACCCGAAACCCTATAGCTAAAGAACTTTTGGTCCAAATCCTATGCTCACTCTCCTTTCTAAACCTACCGACTATCTTCCTAATCCTACTGATTATCCCTTTTTGACTGGAAGTTCTCTTTGACAATCAATCATCCAAAATACATGGAACTTTGCCATTGTATATTGATGTATCTGAGACATCTGTGCAGAAAATAAATCAAAGCTCAGTATCACAATCAAGGTCCCAATGCTCTTCTGGGCTTCAAATCTTAAATAGATTTCTGTTTTCATACTTATGTTTCACCTATATATTGTTGTAAATATCGCAGGTTTCCAATACCATTATTCATCCAGCAGAATGATTCCTAATGCAAATTGAACCTGTTATTAACCCTAACCATACACTGTTCCCTCAATATAACTTTACAGAAGAGCAGGGAAAGAGTAGGTCTTACAATATAGGAATGTAGGGGAACTTCCTATTGCTAAGAAACTCAAAGGTACATGTAAAAATGATCCCTGGAGAAGTTGTAGGCAGCTATGAAGGAACTGAGTGAGCAAAAGTCATCTTCTCTTGCAAACAACCTGGTCAGGATGAAGGGATATGTCTGAATCAGCCTCTTTCTTCTTAATGTAGAGAAGAAGAACCAAACCAGGCTGTGTGGAGAGCTGTTCCCGGTTGCCTATGGTTAATATACCATTCAAACTCGTGAAACTGTAACAGGAAGCAGGGGCAGCCTTCATTTCAGGGGACCCTTGGAAGCAACTGTTAGGACAAAGTGGTTGCAAATTGTGTGAGCTCATTCAGTTCCTAAAGGAAGTGACCTCAGACCTCACCTCACATCCTTGGTGATAGAACTCTCTGAATTTGGGATCAAAGAATCCAGGCACCCAAATCCCATTCCAGTCCCAGTAGCAGTGGTCTCACTTCTTTGGATTTACCAAGGACAGAATCAGTCTTTGTTGGTACCTACTGATATGAGGATTGCCAAAAGCCAGGAAAGCTCTGAAGAGTGGCCTTTCCTGAGAAAGCAGGTAGTGGATCACCACTGCCTCCTGACAACTTTACAGAGTTGGCCAAGGAAACCAGATCTGAAACAGGACAGGCAATTTCGGGGGAACATAGTTTGGCCCAATAGTCAGAGGACACTCCGGATAGTCAGAGACCTACTTGGGGGAAGAAGGTGCTTTGTGGGTGTGGGTGTGTGTTTGTGCTTTTGTCTCATGTTCTCAGAATAGGTAGGAATGGCGGTTTGTTTGGTTTGGAGTGAACTGTTTCTAATAAGTGATTTGATAAAGCAAGTGTTTCTATGTCTGTGTATCCCATTGTGTCCTTGGTTGTAGACATTAGAAAAGAGAATGCATGAATGGATGTGTCCTGTCTGGTAGAAAGCTTCCCAGCATTCATCCAGCCGAATATATGAATGCACTGCGGCTTCCCTTATCGATGGGCAACACCTGCTATTTTCCTAAGTTCTGGTTTTATTTTTAAATTCTGGCCACTCTCCAGAATAGGCTCATGGTTTTGTGTCCAAGAGAAGTACCACCTTCAAGCTCTGTGACATGGCCATGTACTGGATAGCTGAAGGAAATGGCGAGCAACTAAGAAAACTCAGATATCAGTGTGACCAGTAAAGTCTCAGTGGAAAAACCGTGCTTTGGGCCTTTTGCTTACCTTTTGTTCTATTCCCCTGTATGTCAGGAATTTCTTTGCCTCAGGCCACACCTTCGTGAAGCCGGAACAAAACACTTTTCAAATGGAAATGAATGGGCCTCACCTGTGGCTCTTTGCCTAATTGCTTTAGAAAGGGGTGTGTCTGAATCAGCCTCTTGGCCCTGTGTGAGGCTGTGGCTTAGATTCTTAGCACCTGATTGATATAAAGAAAGATCCCATGTGTGAATCCAAAACCAAAATGCCCAAAAGAGGAGTCATTGAGGATAAAGTCTCTTGCCTTCCACTGTAAGGTTCCTGAACTCCATCAAGTGAGAATAGGGATCATTTGGGTCAAATGATTTCTTCAAAGCCCTGCACATGCTAGCCCCGTGGTGTTTGTGTTTTCTTATGACTCCAATTCACATAAAGATTCTAAACCCCACTGTCAGTAGGCCTCAAATTGGAGAAGCAGAGCAGTATTACAGCCGGCCTATTTGATCACTCCTGGGTTACAGGAAGGGTGTTCAGGCCACCCTGACATTAGGAAAATAAGGGGCAAGGAAGCCTATTTTGGACACTGTCTTGGGCTGTGTCCTTCATGGAAACTTTCAGCCAGAGGTTAAGATGAGTGTCTATATGCAATAAGATGAGGGTCATGTGGGAATGTTTTGGTTTAATTTTGGTCATTTGTGTTGGGGTTGGAAGAGATGAGTAGGTCAACCAGGACTTGAAATCTGGTGTGATTCCCCTTAGAGACTGAGTTATGGAACTGAACTCAGAGAAGTATTGGCATGAATTGTTTTGAGTTTTTAGGAGGCCACACATGAGACTCGCTCTTGGAAACTGAGACCTAGGCCCAGGCTGGCTTTCCACAGAACACTGGGAATCTCACCCAGGATATCACAAGATTTTATTCTGAAAGACTTGGCAGCCATAGTGAAAACACACATAGACCTCACACTGTAGACCTCAATGGGCCTGGCTTCATGTGACCTTTTGGCGACTCTTTGGGAAGACTTGCCTTTGAGTGTCCTCCAGAGATTTCATTGAAATGAGCTTCCTCACAATTTAATGGTTCCTAAATGAATTGAAACCCACAGTGCCTCCAACTTCCACCTTAAAAAATGGCTAGATAAATACCATAAAATTTTTGAAATTCCTATGACCAGGTGGCACTGGAGAACCTTTGTATGCCCTATTGCTGATCATGAGTGCCTTTATTGACTGAGTTTCATTAAAATGGTGTAGAACAGAGATGCCAGTAAGTTGGATACTCCTCAATTGTAGGCGCAAGCTTTGGTGTGCAGGTTTGTGATAAAACATCCGTGATGGGGCCATGTGGATCTGCCATTGCTTCCAAATGGCATGTGACTGACGTGGTGCAGCCAGGAAACCCTTATATGTAAAGGCATATTGGTATATGGAGAATTTTTAGGGCAATGTTCATAATCAAGTTGCTATGGACAAGGGGACAATCTATGTGGGCTAGAAGCCTGGTTGGTGCATTCTCCTGCAGTCCATGACCCACTACACATGACAGAACTCCCTTCAGCACTGTGTCCCAGTTCAACTCCTTGTATTTCGTGTAGAAAATTCCAATCTCCCAGTGTAGCAGCAAGAAACACCACGAAAAGTGGAGAATGACCAAATGCCTTCACAGTCCACACGGGGAGACTCTTAGACCCAAGTGGTCACAGTTTACTTACAAAGAGAGAATTCAGTACTGTAGCCTAGTGTTCATTGGAAAATAAGAAACCACGTCCTCCAGGTCACATAGATGTAGACCCAGCTCTGATGGTCTCACTAGAAAGAAAGCTAAAGCTCCTGACTACAACATATATTTTGAGTTCCCAACATCAGAGGCAGTTTCTCAAGAAGACTTTAGGCCAGAAGAGCTACAAGTATGTGGAGTGTTTACCTTGTCCCTTACATTTGGAAACTCCTCTACCACATCCAAGGTTGTGAACTCCTTTGAATTTTCCATTCCAGATATATATTCACAGATTTTCCAACTCTTCTCCTCTAATTGCGTCTTATTTGGGGCGAAGGTAATGTGAAGCCATTGTTCTGGATGAGAGTGGGAAATTTATTGTGTAGCCCATAATTGCATGCACATTGGATTCATTTTCCTTTTTTCCATTCAAAATACTGAATCCCTGACACTAACCCATACCCTACTAGACTCTGACTACTAATCCTACTATGATGGAGAATAATAACACAAACAGAATAGAAATACAAGCCGTTCAGAGGAAGCATGGTGTATAGTTGGACTTGCCTTTTGCATGATAAAGGGTAGGTGTTATATATCTAGTCCATTTTTCATTGAAATAGTTCTCTATGTGTTTTTTTCCTTTAATTTTTATTGTTGGTTGTTCAAAACTTTACCTATTGCTTGACATATCATATTTCACACTTTGATTCAAGTGGGTTATGAACTCCCATTTTTACCCCGTATACAGGTTTCAGCATCACATCTGTTACACATCCACTGTTTTACGTATTGCAATAGTAGTGTCTGTTGTAGTCGGCTGTCTTTCCTATCCTCTACTATCCCCCATCCCCTCCCCTCCCATCTTCTCTCTCTACTCCATCTACTGTAATTCATTTCTCCCCCTTGGTTTTTTCCCCCCTTTCCCCTAACTTCCTCTTGTATGTAATTTTGTATAACCATGAGGGTCTCCTTCCATTTCCATGCAATTTTCCTTCTCTTTCCTTTTCTCTTCCACCTCTCACCCCCGTTTAATGTTAATTTTCTTCTCATGCTCTTCCTCCCAACTCTGTTCTTAGTTACTCTCTTTATATCAAATAAAACTATTGGCATTTGTTTTTTTTTTTTAGGGATTGGCTAGCTTCACTTAGCATAATCTGTTCTAATGCCATCTATTTCCCGGCAAATTCTATGATTTTGACATTTTTTAATGCAGAGTATTATTCCATTGTGTATAAATGCCACATTTTTTTTCCTTCGTCTATTGAAGGGCATCTAAGTTGGTTCCACACTCTTGCTATTTTGAATTGTGCTGCTATGAACATCAATGTAGCAGTGTCAATGCAGCATGCACTTTTTAGGTCTTACGGAATATACTGAGAAGGGGAATAGCTGGGTCAAATGGTGGTTCCATTCCTAGCTTCCAAGAAATCTCCATACTTCTTTCAAATTGGCTGCACCAATTTGCAGTCCCACCAGCAATGTACAGGTGTACCCTTTTCCCCACATCGTCGGCAGCACTTGTTGTTTGACTTCATAATGGCTGCCAATCATACTGGAGTGAGATGGTATCTTAGGGTGGGTTTGTTTTCCATTTTTCTGACTGCAAGAGATGGTGAGCATTTTTTCATGTACTTATTGATTGATTGTATGTCCTCATCTGAGAAGTGTCTGTTCAGGTCCTTGGACCATTTGTTGATTGGGTTATTCGTTTTCTTATTGTTTAATTTTTTGAGTTCTTTGTATACTCTGGATATTAGGGCTCTATCTGAAGTGTGAGGAGTAAAGATTTGTTCCCAGGATGTAGACTACTTATTTACCTCTCTTATTTTTTCTTTTGATGAGAAAAAACTTTTTAGTTTGAGTAAGTCCCATTTGTTAGTTCTAGTTATTAACTCGTGTGCTATGGGTGTCCTATTGAGGAATTAGGAGCCCAACCCCACAGTATGTAGATCATAGCCAACTTTTTCTTGTATCAGATGCAGTGTCTCTGATTTGCTATCAAGCTCCTTAATCCATTTTGAGTTAACTTTTGTGCATGACGAGAGAAATGGATTCAGTTTCATTTTGTTGCATATGAATTTCCAGTTTTCCCAGAACCATTTGTTGAAGATGCTATCCTTCCTCCATTGCATGCTTTTAGACCCGATTGGCATTGCATTTAACATATAGAGAATTTTGGTTATATTGCCATTTTGATGATGTTAGTTCTGCCTATCCATGAACATAGTATATTTTTCCATCTTCTAAGATCTTCTTCTATTTCTCTCTTTAGGGTTCTGTAGTTTTCATTTTATAAGTCTTTCACCTCTTTTGTTAGGTTGATTCCCAAGTATTTTTTTTGTTTTGTGTGTGTGTGTGGATATTTTGAATGGAGTGGTTGTCCTCATTTCTATTTCAGAGGATTTGTTGCTGATATACAGGAATGCCTTTGATTTATGCGTATTGATTTTATATCCTGCCACTTTGGTGAATTCATTTATTAGCTCTAATAGTTTCTTTGTATACCTTTTTGGGTCTGCTAAGTATAGGATCATGTCATCTTCAAATAGTGATAATTTACGTTCTTCTTTTCCTATTTTTATGCCTTTGATTTCTTTAATCTCTCTAATTGCTCTGGCCAGTGTTTCGAGAACTATGTTGAACAGAAGTAGTGAGAGAGGGCATCCCTATCTTCTTCCAGATTTTAGAGGGAATGCCTTCAATTTTTCTCCATTCAGAATGATGCTAGCCTGAGGCTTAGCATAGATTGCTTTTACATCATTGAGGTATGTTCCTGTTATCCCTAGTTTTTCCAGAGTTTTGAACATAAAGGGATGCTGTACATTGTCGAATGCTTTTTCTGCATCTATCGAGATGATCAAATGGTTCTTATTTTTAAGTCTATTGATGTGATGAATAACATTTATTGATTTCTGTACATTGAACCAGCCTTGCATCCCAGGGATGAATTCTACTTGATCATGGTGCACAATTTTTTTAATATGTTTTTGTATCCGATTCGCCACAATTTCATTGAGGATTTTTGCATTTTCCCTGAAATAGCTTGAAAAGTAATGGTATTAGTTCCTCTTTAAAGGTTTTGTAAAACTCTGCTGTATACCCATCCGGTCCTGGGCTTTTCTTAGTTGGTAGTCTTTTGATGGTTTATTCTATTTCCTCAATTGTTATGGGTCTGTTTAGGTTGCCTATATCCTCCTGACTCAATCTGGGCAGATTATATGACTTGAGAAATTTATCGATGCCTTCACTATCTTCTATTTTATTGAAGAATAAGAATTCAAAATAATTTCGGATTATCTTCTGTATTTCTGAACTATCTGTTGTGATACTGAATTCTCCCTATTCTTTTCTTTGTTAGCTTGGCTAAGGGTCGGTCGATTTTATTTATTTTTTCAAAGAACCATCTTTTAGTTTTGTCAATTTTTTCAATTGTTTCTTTGTTTCGATTTCATTAATTTCAGCTCTGATTTTAATTATTTCTTGGCTTCTACTTCTTTTGCTGTTGTTTTGCTCTTCTTTTTCTTGGATTCTGAGATGAAGTATGAGATCATTTATTTGTCTTTTTTTTTTTTCCTTTTTTTAAGGAATGAAATCCAAGCAATGAATTTTGTTCTTAGAACTGCTTTCAATGTGTCCCATAGATTCTGATATGTAATGTCTGTGTTTTCATTTATCTCTAAGAATTTTTTAATTTCCTCCTTGATGTCTTCTATAACCCATTGATCATTCAGTAACCTATTTTTCATTCTCCATGTGATACATGATTTTTCCTTCTTTCTTTCATTGTTGATTTTCAGTTTCATTTCCTTATGATCAGATAAGATGCCTGGTATTATATCTACTCCTTTATATTGTCTAAGAGTAGCTCTGTGACATAATATATGATTTATTTTTTGAGAAGTATCCATGTGCTGCTGAGAAAAAAGTGTAACTGCTTGATGTTGGGTGGTATATTCTATATATATATATCATAAGTCTGGGTTATTAATTGTGTTATTGAGTTCTATAGTTTCATTATTCAACTTTTGTTTGGAAGATCAGTCCAGTAGTGAGAGAGGTGTGTTTGAGTCTCCCATGAGTATTGTATATTGGTTTATTAGAATCTTGAACTTGAGAAGAATTTGTTTGATGAACATAGCTGCACCAATGTTTGGGGCATATATATTTATGATTGTTTTGTCTTGTTGGTGTATGGTTTCCTTGAGCAGTATGTAGTGTCCCTCTTTATCCCTTTTGATTAACTTTGGCTTGAAATCTATTTTATTTGATATGAGTATGGACACTTCTGCTTGTTTCCGAAGTCCATATGAGTGATATGATTTTTCCCAACTTTTCACCTTCAGTCTATGTATATCTTTTCCTAACAAATGTGTCTCCAGTAGGCAGCATATTGTTGGGTCTTGTTTTATGATCCATTCTACTAGCCTGTGTCTCTCAATTGGTGAGTTTAAGCCATTAACATTTAGGGTTATTATTGAGATATGGGTTGTTCTTCCAGCCATATTTGTATATTTATGTTACTAAACATGGTTTGTTTTCCTCCTTGATTATTTTCCCCCCTTTACTCCTCTACCTCCCACTGTTGGTTTTCATTGTTATTTTCCATTTCCCCTTCCTGTGATGTTTTGTCAAGGATGTTTTTAAGAAATCGTTTTCTAGCTGCAAATTCTTTTAACTTTTGTTTATCGTGGAAAGTTTTAATTTCATCTTCTATCCTGAAGCTTAATTTCGCTGGATACACAATTCTTGGATGGAACCCATTTTCTTTCAGTGTTTGAAAAATATTATTGCAGGATCTTCTAGCTTTCAGAATCTGTGTTGAAAGATCAGCTGTTATCCTGATTGGTTTACCACTAAATCTGCTTCCTTTATCTTGTAGCTTTTAAAATTCTCTCCTTTTTCTGTATGTTGGGCATCTTCATTATAATATGTCTAGGTGTGGATCTCTTATGATTTTGCACATTTGGCATCCTGTAAGCTTCTAGGATTTGCGATTCTGTCTCATTCTACAAGTCTGGGAAGTTTTCTCCTTTATTTGATTGAATATATTGCTCATTCCTTTTGTTTGGACCTCTATACCTTCCTGTATCCCAATGACTCTTAAGTTTGGTCTTTTTATGTTATCCCATATTTCTTGGATGTTCTGCTCATGGTTTCTTAAAAGTCTTGCTGAGCTGTCTGTGTTCTTTTCAAGTTGAAATAATTTGTCTTCATTGTCTGATGTTCTATCTTCTAAGTGTTCTACTCTGCTGGTAGTATTCTCAATTGAGTTTTTAAGTTGGTTTATTGATTCCTGCATTCCTAGGATTTCTGTTTGTTTGATTTTATAATCTTTATCTCCCTGTATAGTTGATCTTATGCTTCTTGGATTTTTTTTATGTAATTCATTATCAAGGTGATCTTTCATTGTCTGATTTTGCTCTCTAATGTCTTCCTTGAGACTCCAGATCATCTGATGCATGTATATCCTGAGTTCTTTATCTGACATTCCATCTTCTTCAGATATTACCTCTTCTAACGTTGACTTTACCTGCATTGCTTATGGTCCTTTCTTTCCTTGTCTTTTCATACTGTTCATATTCCTTTCTGCTTGGTGAAACTGTTGTGTTATTGAATTTTTCCCCTATATATTTATATTGCTCTTGTATAGTTTCAAAGTCTCCCTCGCAGGCACGGGTGGTGGCTCTGCCCCTCCTACAATTGGGACAATGTGCCTACCACACCAGCAGGCTGCTGGGCCTGTTCTGTAAGTCGGTAGCTGGTCCGCCTACCTTGAAGGTGCGAGCAGCAACTCTGCCCCTCTGCAGGCACTGGGCCTGTTCTGCCAGTGGGTCGCAAGTCGGGCTACTTTGCAGGCGTGGGCGGCAGCTTTGACCATCCGCGGGCCACTGGGTCTGTTTTGTCTGTCCCTTGCAGGTCTGTCTTACCTTGCAGGCGCCTGTGGCTGCTCCGCCCCTCCCCCAACCGGGACGATGTGTCTACCATGCTGGCGGGCCATAGGCCTGGTCTGTCGGTGGTTGCAGGTCCACCTACCTTGCAGGCGCAGAGGGCGTCTCTGCCCCTCCGCAGATTGCTGGGCCTGTCCTGCTGTGGGTCACAGGTCTGCCTACCTTGCAGGCCCGGCGGCATTGCCCCTCCCCCAACCAGGGCGATGTGTTTTCCACGGTGGCGGGCCACTGGTCCTGTTCAGCCGGTGGGTCGCAGGTCCGCCTACCTTGAAGGAGCGATTGGCAGATCTGCCCCTCCCTCTCTCGATGTGTTTTTAAAGTTGACAAATATGTGAATTCCTGTCTCCCTTTCTCTGTAGCATATTCAGCACATGTATTTTTATATGCACATATAGAATCCTACCTGGTATCACACGTACATTTTTGTGAGGTTGCTGACTTGGCAGATACAAATTATGAGAAGAGATCACTCCTTCTAAACCATGTTGTAACTGAAAATTTAAGCTATGGGTGAGCATCCTAGTTAAACAATATTACACATAAATCCACGCTCAGTAAAATGAAGATTTTTGGATCTGTGGATGATATATATTTCATGAAGAATTTCAATTGGCATATATATTGCTACTTTTTAATGTCTGTTTTGTGTGTGTGTGTGTGTGTATACACACTCTTGTATATATATATATATATATATATATATATATATATATATGCACACTCTCCATATATTTCAAAATATGAAATAGATGTGTCTTATGTACAGTCCCAAAATTCATTCATGTTCATGTATGTGGAATTATAATCAAATTTTCAAATTCATTCATGTTCATGTATGTGGAATTATAATCAAATTTTCACAAGATTATTCTCAGAAATATTCATCCACCTGAAATACATATTTGTTTCTTAGGACTGAAAACTAAATTCAGTGAATGGTGCATTCAAATCCTAATATTTCTACATTAACTGACTCAGTTTAACATCAATGCAAGAAGATTCCTATGGGACATGATGTTTATTTTGACGTTCATTTTTACTCAACACTGGTACATTACTATTCCTTCAGTGAATGCACATCAGAGGATATGTATTTCATCTACAATTTCACAAATTTATAAGCATTTGTTTCACTTTCAGTCACTTCCTGCTTCAGAACACATGTATTTCTCCAGGTTTCTTGACTGGTCTTTTTATGAGACTTTTTTCCAAAAAAAATATTTTCAATTTCCATAATCAATTTTAAGCAAAACTCACACACTCTTCATGATAAACCATAATCCTCATATTACCATTAGATGTAAAACGGGTTGGAATGAATGGTTGTATATCAATATAAGATTTCCTGTATATTTTCACATTTCAATTCAATCCATTATTTGAAGTTGGAACCAGTTATATTATTTATTCACAGTATGGTCTATACATGCATATTCTCCATATTCAAAGACAAAGAGTGCACCTGTTTGTTCCCCGAATACTAATTTATACATTTTCAAAATATTGCTCCCAGAAATGGTGGAAGAAATACTCAGGTCACCTTATCTACATATACATTGTATCACAGTAATATTCTGGACACAAAAAGCAAAAGTCACACTTATGATTGTACCAAAGCCTAAATGGAAACTGAACATGGATTCCTAAAAACATCCAGGTCCAGTTTGCCTAATAGTCACAAATATCAATCCTATTGGTGACTACGTATTTGTTTCTTCCTAAAATTATATATTCAACCTAAATGCAGTTAATAATGTCTAATCCTATCACTCACTCTATACTTTGCCTGATTTCCTAATGTCTCTATTGATGTCTGTTTTCCTAAATATTTTCCCCAGTTCACCATGTGAGTGACTCTTCACATGTGATGATATTTACTTTCACTCTCTAAGCGAAACCCTATTGATAAAGAATTTTTGGTCCAAATCCTGTACTCACTCTTCTTCTGAAAGCTACTGACTATCTTCCTAATCTTACTGAGTTTCCCTGTTTGAGTGGAAGTTCTCTTTTCCATTCAATCATCCAAGGTACAAGGTCCTATGCCATTGATTATCGATTTATCTGAGACATATATGCGGAACATAATTCAAAGCTAAGTATCACAATCAACAGCTCAATGCCCTTCTGAGCTTCAAATCTTACCTAGATTTCTGTTTTCATACTTATATTTTATGTCTATGTTTTAATAAATATCACAGGTTCCCAATACCATTATTCATCCAGCAGAATGATTCCTAACCCAAATCAAACATGTTATTAAACCCTAAACATACACTGTTCCCACAATCTCACTTAACAAAAGACCAGGGACAGTGTTGGTCTTACAATACAGGAATGTAGGGGATATTCCATATGCTGAAAAACTCAAAGGTCCATGCAGATGTGATCCCTGGAGAAGATATAGTCTGCTATGAAGTACCTTAAAGAGCAAAACTCATCTTCCATTGCAAACAACCTGGTCAGGATGAAGGGTTGTATCTTAATGAGCCTCTCTGTTCTCAATGTAGAGAAAATGGACCAAACCAGGCCTGTGTGGAGAGCTGTTCCTGGGTGCCTATGGTTGATTCACCATTCTAACTTGTGAAAGTGTCACAGGAAGTAGGGGCAGCCTCTATCTCATGGGACCCTTGGAAGCAACTGTTAGGACAAAGTGATTGCCAAGGCAGTGTCCTCATTCACTACCTGAATTAAGTGATCTCACCTCTCTTCCTTGGTGATGGAACTCTCTGAACTTGTGTGCAGAAGCCAGGCAACCAGAGCCAGTCCCAGTCCCAGTCCCATTGAGGTCACTTGTTTGGATTTACCAAGGACAGAATCAGTGTTTCCTGGAACCTACTGATGTGAGGATGGCCAAATGCCAGGAGAGCTTTGTAGAGGGGCCTTTCCTGAGAAAAAGGTACTTTCCCATTTCTGGCTCCTGACAACGTCACAGATTTGGCCAAGGAGACCATATCTGAGACAGGACAGGCCATTTGGGGGTACATAGTATGGCCTACCAGTCAGACGACACTCAGGATAGTCACAGAATTACTTGGGGGAAGGAGGTGTCTTTGTGGGTGTGGGAGTGAGTTTGTGGTTTTTTCTCATGTTCTGAGAATAAGTAGGAAAGGCAGTTTGTTGGGTTTGGAGTGGACTGTGTCTAGTAATTCCTTTGACAATGTGAGTGTTTCTATATCTGTGTAACTCTCTGTGTCCGTGGTTGTATTCATTAGAAAAGAGAATTCATCTATGGATGTGTCCTGTCTAGTAGAAAGAATTCCAGCATTTATCCTGCCTAATTTATGAATGGACTGTGACTTGCCTTATCAATGGGCAACACGTACTATCTTCCTAAGTTCCTGTTTTCTTTCTGAATCTGGCCACTCTCCAGAGTAGGCTCATGGTTTTTTGTCCAAGTTATGTACCACCTCCAACCTCTGTGACATGGCCAATGTATTCTATAGCTGAAAGGAAAGGGAGCATCTCAGAAAACTCAGATATCAGTGTGACAAGGAAAGTCTCAGTGGAGAAAACCGGCTTTGGGCCTTTTGCTTCCCTATTCCTCTGTTGCCCTGAATGTCAGGAAGGTCTTTGCCTCAGGCCACCCCTTTGTGAATCCTGAAGAAAACAGTTTTCAAATGGAAATGAATGGGCATCACCTGTGGCTGTTTGCTAAAATGCTTTGAGAGATATGTGTGTGAATCAGCCTCTTGGCCGTGTGTGAGGCTGTGTCTTAGATATTCAGCGCCTAATGGATCTTAAGAAAGATCCCATGTGTTCATCCAAAACCAAAATGTCTAAAAAATCAGTCATTGTAGATGAAGTTTATTGCCTTTCTCTGTTAGGTTCCTGACCTCCAACAAGTGAATTTGGGGATCCTTTGAATTAATCGAGTTCTTCAAAGCCCTGCAGAGGCTAGCCCATATGTGCTTGGGTTTTCTAATGAATCCAAATCACATAAAGAATCTATACATGACAGTCAGTAGGCCTCAAATTGGAGAAGCAGAGCAGTATTAGTGGCAGGCCTATTAAATCACTCCTTGTTTACAGGAAGGGTGTCCAGGTCACACTGACTTTAGGCAAATGAGGGCAAGTTAGATTATTTCAGACTCTGTCTTGTGCTTTACCCCTCATGGAAACCTCCAGCCAGAGGTAATGATGAGTGTCTATATGGAAGAAGATGAGGGCAATGTGGGAGTGTTTTGGATTTAATTGTGGTCATTTATTTGGCTGTTGGAAGATAAGACTGGGTCCACCTGGGCTTTAACTCGGGTTTGATTCACCTTAGAGACTGAGTTCTGGAACTGACCTCAGAGAAGTATTCACATGAATTGTGTTGGGATTTTAGGAGGCCACGCATTAGACTTGCCCTTTGAAACTGAGATCTAAGCCCAGGGTGGCTTTCCACAAAGCACTGAGAATGTCAGCCAGAATATACCCGGATTTTATTCTGAAAGACTTGGCAGGCATATTTGAGAGTCAAAACACCCATGGACCTCACATTGTAGACCTCAATGGGCCTGGCCTCATGTGACCTTTAGGCCACTCTTTGGGAAGCATTGCCTGTGAGAGTTCTCCAGATCTTTCATTGAAATGAGCTTCCACAACATTTAATGGTTCATGAATGAATTGAAACCCACTGTGGCTCCAAATTCCTCTTTGAAAAATGGCTAGATAAATACCATGAAATTTTTAAAATTCCCATGACCAGGTGGCACTGGAGAACAGTTAGATCTCCTGATGCTCATCATGAGTGTACCAGACTGGGCCTTGATTTACTGGGTTTCATGAAAATGGCATAGAACAGAGATGCCAGTAAGTTGGAACCTTCTGAGTAGTGCGCCTTGAGCAGTTGTGGGCAGGTGTGTGACAAAACATCTGTGGTGGGGCTATGTGGATCTGCCATTGGCTTCCAAATAGCATGTGATTGACTTTCAGCAGCCAGCAGACCCATTTATGTAAAGGCACCTTGTTATATAGAGAGGTTTCAGGGCAATGTTCAGAATTGGGTTGCAATGGAAAAGGGGGCAATGTAGCAAGCAATGAGTGATAGAAGCCTGGATGGTGCATTCTCCTGCAGACTCTAACCCACCACAAGTGACAGAACTCCCTGCAGCACTGTGTCCCAGTTGAACTCCTTGTATTTTGTAAAGCAAATATCAAACTCACTGTGCAGCAGCAAGAAACACCACGAAAAGTGGAGGATGACCAAATGTCTTCACAGCGACACGGGGAGACACTAAGCCCCCAGTGGCCACAGTTTACCTACAAAGAGAGAATTCAGCACTGCTGCCCCATGTTCATTGGAAAATAAGAAAACATGTCGTCCAGGTCACATAGATGCAGACCCATCTTTGATGGTCTCACTAGAAAGAAAGCTAAAACTTCTGACAACAACTTATATTTCAAGTGCCCAATCTCACATGCAGTTTCTCAAACAGTCTTTAGGCCAGAAGAGCTCCATGTTGGTGTTGTGTTTACCATGTCCCTTGCTTTTGGAAACTCCTCTACCATCTCGAAGTTTGTGAACTCCTGAGCATTTTCCATTCCAGACATGTATTCACAAATTTTCTAACTCTTCTCCTCTAATTGTGTCTTCCTTGGAGCGAAGGTAATGTCAAGGCATTGTTCTGGATCAGAGTGGGAAGTTTTGGGTTGCACATATTTGCACACACATTTGATACAATTTCCAATTTTCCATTCAAAATAAAGAATCCCTGACACTATCCCATACCCTACTTGACTCTGGCTACTAATCCTAATATGATGGAGAAAAATAACACAAACAGAATATAAATACAAGCAGTTCAAAGGAGGCATGATGTATATTTGGACTTGCCTTTTACATGATAAAGTTTATGTGTTATAAATCTAGTCAATTTTTAATTAAATAGTTCTCCATGTGTTTTTAAAGTTCAAAATATGTGTATTACTGACTCCCTTTCTCTGTAGCCTATTCAACATATGTATTTTTATATGCACATACTGAAAGCTACCTGGTATCACACCTACATTTTTGTGAGGTGGCTTCCTCAGCAAATACAAATTGTGAGAAGAGATCACTCCTCCTAAACGCTTTGGAACTGAATATTCAACCTATGGGTGAGCTTCCTAGTTGAACAAAATTATACATAAATCCATATTCTGTAAAATATATATTTTTGCATTTGTGGATGATATATATTTCATGATGGATTTCAATTGGCATATATTACTACATTTTAAAGTCTGTGTGTGTGTTTTGTGTGTGTGTGTGTGTGTGTGTATATATATATATATATATATGTATATATATATATATATATATAGTCTCCATATTTTTCAAAATATGAAATATTTGTGTCTTATTTAGAGTCCCAAAATTCATTCATGTTCATGTATGTGGATTTATAATAAAATTTTCACAAGATTATTCTCAGAAATATTCATCCACCTGAAGTACATATTTGTTTCCTAGTACTGAAAACTAACTACAGTGATTGGTGCCTTCAAATCCTAATATTTCTACAGTAACTGAACCAGTTTAACATCAATGCATGTAGAATTCTATTGGACGTGTTGTGTATTTTGACGTTCGTTTTTATTCCACAGTGGTACATTACTCTTTCTTAAGTTTATGGACATCATAGGACATATATTTCATCAAAAATTTCGCAAATTTATAGGCATTTGTTTCACATTCAGTCGCTTCCTGCTTCAGAACACATGTATTCCTCCAGGTTTCTTGACTGGTCTTTTCATGAGACTTCTTTCCAAACAAATTATTTTCGATTTTCATAATCAATTTGAAACAAAGTCACACACTTTTCATGATAAACCAAAATCCTCATATTTCCATTAGATGTATAATGGGTTGGAATGAATGATTGTATATTAATATAAGATTTCTTATTTGTTTTCAAATTTATTTCAATCTATTATTTCAAGTTGAAACCAGTTTTATTATTTATTCACAGTATGGTCTATTCATGCATTTCCTCTGTATTCATAGACACAGGGTGCACCTTTTTGTAGCCCCAATACAAATTTATACATCTTCAAAATATTGCTTCCAGAAATGGTGGAAGAAATACTCATGTCACCTGATCTACATATACATTTCATCACAGTAATATTCTAGACACAAAATTCAAAGGTCACACTTATGATTCTACAAAATCCTAAATAGAAAGTGAACATGGATTACTAAAAACATCCATGTCCAGGGTGCCTTATGCTCTCAAATGTCAATCCGATTGGTGACTACATATTTGTTTCTTCCTAAGATTATATGTTTAACCTCAACCCTGTTGAAAATATCTAATCCTATCACTCACTTTATACTTTGCCTGATTTCCTAATGTCTCTATTGATATCTGCATTCCTACATATTTTCCCCACTTCATCATTGTTAGAGACCCTTCACATGTGCTGTTATTGAAATTCACTCTCTAACCGAAACCCTATTGCTAAATAACTTTTGGTCCAAATCCTATACTCATTGTTCTTCCGATACTTACCGACTATCTTCCTGATCCTACTGACTATCTCTGTTTGAGGGGATGTTCTCTTCTACATTCAATCATCCAAGGTACAAGTTCCTATGCCATTGTATATCAATTTATCTGAGATACCTGTGCAGAACGTAATTCAAGCTAAGTAATCCAATCAAGGACCCAATGACTTTCTGGACTTCAAATCTTACCTGGATTTCTGTTTTCATACTTATATTTCACCTATATATTCTTGTAAGTATTGCAGTTTCCCAATACCATTATACATCCCGTAGAATGATTCCTAACCCAAATCGAACTGGTTATTAAGCATAACCATACACTGTTCCCTCAATATAACATTACAGAAGAGCTGGAACAGAGTTGGTCTTACAATGCAGGGATGGAGGGGATCTTCCACCTACTTAGAACCTCAATGGTCCTTGCAGAAATTATCCCTGGAAAACATGTAGGCAGGTATGAAGGACCTGAGAGAGCAAAGGTCATCTTCCATGGCAAACAGCCTGGTCAGGATGAAGGGTTGTGTCTGAATCAGCCTCTCTCTTCTTAATGTAGAGAAGATGGACCAAACCAAGCCTGTGTGGAGAGCTGTTCCTGGGTGACTATGGTTGATATACCATTCTAACTTGTAAAAATGTCACAGGAATTGGGGCAGCATCCATCTCATGGGACCCTTGGAAGCAACTGTTAGGGCAAAGTAGTTGCCAAGGCAGTGACCTCATTCAGTTCCTGAAAAAAGTGACCTCACCTCACTTCCTTTGTAGTGGAACTCTCTTAACTTGGGAACCAGGAAGCTAGGCCCCCAGAGCCAGTGCCAGTCCCAGTTGGCACACTTGATTGGATTTACCAAGGACAGAGTCAGTCTTTATTGGTACCAACTGATGTGAGGATGGCCAAATGCCAGGAAAGCTATGAAGACAGGTGTTTCCTGAGAAATCAGGTAGTTGTTCTGGCAAAGACACCAAATCTGAGAAAGTACAGGCCATTTCGGGGGAACATGGTATGGCCCACCAGTCAGAGGAAACTCCGGATAATCAAAGACCTACTTCTGGGAAGGAGGTGCTTTGTGGGTGTGGGTGTGAGTTTGTGGTTTTGTCTCATGTTCTGAGAATAGGTAGGGATGGTGGATTGTTTGTTTTTGAGTGGATTGTTTCTAGAAAGTCGTTTGACATGGCGAGGGTTTCTAAAAGTGTATCCCACTGTGTCCGTGGTTTTTGACATTTGAAAAGAGAATGCATCAATGGAAGTGCCCTGTCTAGTAGAAAGCTACCCAGCATTCATCCTGCGCAATTGATGAATGGACTGCAGCTTGCCTTATGAATGGACAACACCTACTATCTTCCTAAGCTCCAGTTTTCTTCCTGAATTCTGGCCACTCTCCGGAATAGTCTCATGGTTTGGTGTCCAAGATATGTACCGCCTCCAAGCTTTGTTACATGGCCATGTACTGGATAGCTGAAGGCAATGGGAGCATCTCAGAAAACTCAGATATCAGTGTGACCAGTAAAGTCTCAGTGGAGAAACCCTGCTTTCTGCCTTTTGCTAACCTTTTGTTCTGTTGCCCTGAATGTCAGGAATTTCTTTGCCTCAGGCAACCCCTTTGTAAAGCCTGAAGAAAACAGTTTTCAAATGAAAATGAATGGGCATCACCTGTGGCTGTTTGCTTAATTGCTTCAAAAGGGATGTGTCTGAATCAGCCCCTTGGCCCTATGTGAGGCTGGGGCTTAGATTCTCGGCACCTGACAGATCTACAGAAAGATCCCATCTCTGAATCCAAAACCAAAATGGCCATAAGAGCAGTCAATGTGGATGAAGTCTCTTGCCTTCCTCTGTAAGTCCTGACCTCTATCAAGTGAGAATAGATATCATTTGGGTCAAATGAGTTTTTCAAAGCCCTGAAGAGGCTAATGCATAGGTGCTTGGATTTTCTCATGACTCCAATTCACACAAAGAATTTATACTCAACAATCAGTACAGTCAAAATGGAGAAGCAGAGCAGTATTAAGGGCAGGCCTATTTGATCACTCCTGGTTCACAGGAAGGGTGTCCAGGCCACCCTGACTTTAGGCAATTGAGGGGTAAGTGAGCTTATTTTGGACACTGTTTGGGCTGCATCCCTCATGAAAACCTGCAGCAAGAGGTTATGATGAGTGTCTCTATGGCAGAAGATGAGGGTCATGTGGGAGTGTTTTGGTTTCAATTGCGGTCATTTGTGTGGCAGTGGAATAGGCCACTAATGAGATTCGCCCTTCTAAACTGAGATCTAGCTCACTCCTTGGGAAAAATTGCCTGTGAGAGTTCTCCAGATCTTTTATTGAAATGAGCTTCCTCACCATTTAATGGTTCCTGAATGAATTGAAACCCACAGTGCTTCCAACTTCATCCTTGAAAAGTGGCTACATAAATACCATGAATTTTTTGCCATTCCAATGACCAGGTGGCACTGGAGAACATTTGATGTCCTTTTGCTCATCATGAGTGTACCAGATAGTGCCTTGATTGTCTGGGTTTCATGAAAATGGTGTAGAACAGAAATGCCAGTAACTTGTAGCCTACTGAATAGTGGTGTGTGTGCAGGTGGTGTGCAGGTGTGTGATAAAACATCTCTTGTGGGGCCATGTGGATCTGCCATTACTTCCAAAGGGCTTGAGACTGACATGATGCATCCAGCAGAACCTTATATGTCTGAAACCTCTCCATGTAAAGGCATCTTTTTATATGAAGATTTTCAGGGCAATGTTCAGAATCAGGTTGCTATGATCAAGGGGGCAATCTATGTGGGATAGAATCCTGGTTGGTGAATTCTCCTGCAGACCCTGACCCACCATACATGACAGAACTCCCTCCAGCACTGGGTCTCAGTTGAACTCATTTTATTTAGTGAAACAAATACCAAACTCCCAGTGCAGCGGCAAGAAACACCATGAAAAGTGGAGGATGAACAAATGGCTTCACAGTCCACACGGGGAGACACTTAGCCTTCAGTGGCCACAGTTTACCTACAAAGAGTGAATTCAGCACTGCCGCCTCATGTCTTTTGGAAAATAAGAAACCATGTTCTCCAGGTTACATAGATGCAGACACAGCTTTGATGCTTTCACTAGAAATGAAGCTAAAGCTCCTGACAAAAACATATATTTCAAGGATCTTCTAGCTTTCAGAGTCTGTGTTGAAATATCAGCTGTTATCCTGATTGCTTTACCCCTAAATGTAATCTGCTTCCTTTCAATTGTAGCTTTTAAAATTCTCTCTTTATTCTGTACGTTGGGTATCTTCATTATAATGCGTCTAGGTGTGGATCTCTTATGATTTTGCACATTCGGCGTCCTGTTGGCTTCTAGGACTTGGGAGTCTGTCTCATTCTTCAAGTCTGGGAAGTTTTCTCGTATTATTTCATTAAATACATTGCTCATTCTTTTGGTTTGGATCTCTATACCTTCCTGTATCCCAATGACTCTTAAGTTTGGTCTCTTTATGTTATCCCATATTTCACGGATGTTCTGTTCATGGTTTCTTAACAGTCTTGCTGAGCTGTCTATGTTCTTTTCAAGTTGAAATACTTTGTCTTCATTGTCTGATGTTCTATCTTCTAAGTGTTCTACTCTGATGGTAGTGTTCTCAATTGAGTTTTTAAGTTGTTTTATTGCTTCCTGCATTTCTAGGATTTCTGTTTGTCATTTTTTACAACTTCTATCTCCCTGTATAATTGATCTTTTGCTTCTTGGATTTGTTTGTGTAATTCATTGTCGAAGTGATCTTTCATTGTCTGATTTTGCTGTCTAATGTCTTCCTTGAGACTCCAGATTATCTGAAGCATGTATATCCTGAGTTTTTTATCTGACATTCCATCTGCTGCAGCTATTACCTCTTCTAAAGTTGTGTTGACCTGCATTGCTTGTGGTCCTTTTTTCTTTGTCTTTTCATACGGCTCGCGTTTCTTTCTGCTTGGTGAAACTGTTGTGATTTTGAAATTTTCCCCCTATATATTTATATTGCTCTTGTATATTTGAAAAGTCTTCCTTGCAGGTGCGGGGTGTGGCTGTTGTGCTCTTCCAATTGGGGTGATCTATCTACCATGCTGATGGGCCGCTGGGCCTGTTCTCCTGATCGGTCGCAGGTCTGCCTACCCTGCAGGTGCGGGAAGCGGCTCTGCTAAGCCCCTCCTCTAATTGGTGTGACGTGTGTACCACACCCATGGACCCCTGGGGTGTTCTGCCAGTCGGTCTCAGGTCTGCCTACCTTAGAGGCGCGGGCGGCGGCTCTGCTCTGCCCCTACTCCAATTGGGGTGACGTGACTACCATGCCGGCGGGTGGGTGGGCCTGTTCTGCCGTCGGTCGCAGGTCTGCCTACCTTACGGGCATGGGCGATGGATCTGCTCTGCCCCTACTCCAAATGGGGTGAAGTGTCTGCCGCGCTGGCAGGCCGCTGGGCCTCTTCTGCTGGTCGGGTGCAGATTTGTCTACCTTGAGGGCGCGGGTGGTGGCTCTGCTCTGCCGCTACTCCAATTGGGGTGTCGTGACTACGAAGCCGGCAGGTTGCTGGGCCTGTTCCGGGCACCATGGGCAAAGACTCTGCTCTGCGCCTACTCCTATTGGGGTTATGTGACTACCATGCCGGTGGGCCACTTGGATTGTACTAGGTGCTGGAGAAGGCTCTGCTCTGCAATTACTCCAATTGAGGTGACGTGACTACCATGCCTGCTGGTCGCTAGGCCTGTTCTGGGCACCTGTGGTGGCTCTCCTCTGCCTCTATTCCAATTGGAGTGAAGTGAGTATCATGCAGGTGTGTCGCTGGGCCTGTTCCAGGCATGGGCAGCGGCTCTGCTCTGCCCCTCTGGCTTGATGACAAAGTGAGAGAGACTCGAGTGTTTCTGACTCACTTTCTTTACCAGGAGACCAACTGTTTCTGTCACCGCTGGTATTAATGAAGTTATCTCCTCCGCTGCTTTCTGATGACATCAGATCTCTGCCATGTTGGTATCCCATGCAAAAGGCAGCATTTCGTTCCCTTTGCTGGGTGACCAAAGCAATGGGTGAGTCCTGACTTGCCCTCACAAGCCTCGTCTCAATCCTGTTGCCACTGCCTATGAAGGCTCGGTTGATATTTACCTCCACATTATTCAGCAAGACCCGGACCGGGAAGCAGTTTCCACGGGTTCTTGAGCCCTGGGCCAGATCAGTTCAGGGAGGCCAAATTTGGCCGCTCTGGGCTCAGTGTATGTTCTAATAGGAGCTGACTCCAAGACGCAGTTTCTGCGGGTTCTTTAGCACTGAGCCTGAGTAATTTGTCTGCGAAGCAAAGGTGAATGGAATCCTGAAATTACCTGTTCTATAGCTGAATGAGCTGCGATCAGTCGAAAACAGGGATGGTGACGTCAGCTCTTCAAGATGGTGGACGCTGGCTTCCTCTGTGGTCTGACCGGTATGGAGAACGGAATTGGACCACATCCATCCCCGTCTCAATCCCAGAATTCAGCACTGAGCACAGTAATTGCATAGCGGGCAGGAGCCCATAGAATCCGCACCACTGTATATTTGCGATGCTATTTCGTCTTTTCCCAGTGCGCGCCACACACTCTAGCTGCAGGGCAATTTGCTGAATAAGCAGCATGACCCTCCGTGCGGAAAAATCACTCGCGTTTGAGCCCCCGTAGCTGATCCTCGTGAGATGGATATATGTCCACTAGGTTTTGGAGCACCCCAAATTTGCTGGAAATTCCTAACAAGATAGGTTTTAGCCGTTCTAACTCGTCATTTTCCCGCACAGTGACGTGGTACATGGGGGTAATGCACTCCATTCACCGCCATCATGTGATCCCCCAAAGTTAGTTTTCAGTAGAAGGAAAAAAATATGTATTTCAAGTGGAGGAATATTTCTGAGAATAATCTTGTGAAAAGTTGATTATAAATCCACATACATGAATATGAATGAATTTAGGGAGGGTATAAAAAGAAAAATATACTAAATATTTTGAAAAATCTGGAGAGTGAATATATATATATATATATATATATATATATATATATATATATATATATACACACAGACACACACACACACAGACATTAAAAAGTAGCATTATGTATGTGAATTGAAATTCACCATGAAATATATATCATCCACAGATCCAAAAATATTCATTTAAATGTACATGGATTCATGTTGTTTAAATAAAAAGCTCACCCATATGTTGAATTTTCAGTTCCAACAGCGTTAAGTAGGAGTGATCTCTTCTCACAATTTGTATCTGCCAAGCCAGCCACCTCACCAAATGTATGACTGATACCAGGTAGAATTCTGTATGTGCTTATAAAAATACATGTGATGAATAGGCTACAGAGAAAGGGAGACAGTTATTCACATATTTGTTAACATTGAAAACACATGGAGAACTATTTCAATTAAAATTCGCTAGATTTATAACACCTACAATTTATCATACGAAAGGCAAGTCCAATTATACACCATGCCTCCTGTGAACCTCTTGTATTTGTATTCTGTTTGGGTTATTATTCTCCATCGAATTAGGATAAGAAGTCAAAGTCTATTAGGGCATGTGTTAGTGTCAGGGATTCAGTATTTCGAATGGAAAATTGGAAAATGTATCCAATGTGTATGCAAATATGTGCTACACAAAAATCTTCCCACTCTCATTCAGAATAATGCCTTGACATTACCTTCGCCCTACATAAGACACAATTAGAGGAGAACATTTAGAAAATCTGTGAATACATATGTGGAATGGAAAATGCTCAGAAGTTCACAAATTTGGAGTTGGTAGAGGAGTTTCCAAAAGTAAGGGACAGGGTAATCACTCCAAAAACATGAATTTCTGCCAGCCTAACATCTGAAGAAACTGCCTGTGAGGTTGGGCAATGAAATATATGCTGTTGTCAGAAGCATTAGCTTCATATGTAGTGAGACCATCAAATCTGGTTCTGCATCTATGTGACCTGGATGACATGGTTTCTTATTTTCCAATAAACATGAGGCAGCAGTGCTGAATTTTCTATTTGTAGGTATACTGTGGCCACTTGATTCTAGGTGTCTCCCCGTGTGGACTGTAAATTCATTTGGTCATCCTCCACTTTCGTGGTGTTTCTTGCTGCTGCACTGGGAGTTTGGTATTTGCTTCATTAAATACAAGGGTTCACCTGGGACACAGTGCTGAAGTGAGTTCTGTCAAGTGTGGTGTGTCGAGTTCTGCAGGAGAATGCACCAACCAGGCTTCTATCCCACATAACTTGCCCTATTGACCATAGCATCCTGATTCTGAACATTGCCCTGAAACCTCTCCATATAACAATATGCTTTTACATATAAGGTTCTACTGACTGCAAAATGTCAGTCACAATCCATTTGGAAGCCAATGGCAGATCCACATGCCCCCACCACAGATGTTTTATCACACACCTGCCAACCACTGCTCTAGAACAACTACTCAGCAAGATCCAACTTACTGGAATCTCTGTTCTACACCATTTTCATAAAACCCAGTCAATCAAGGCACTGTCCTGTATACTCATGATCAGCAAGAGGACATCCAAATGTTCTCCAGTGCTACCCGGTCATGGGAATTTCAAAAATTTCATGATATTGATATAGCCAATTTTCAAGCATGAAGTTGGAGGCACTGTGGATTTCAATTCACTCAGAAACCATTAAATGAAAACTCTGGAGAATTCTTACAGGCAAGGCTTCCAAAAGTGGCCAAAAGTCAGATTAAGCCAGGCCCATTGAGGTCTACAAAGTATGGTCCATGTGTGTTTTGACTCTCAAATATGGCTGCCAAGTCTTTAAGAATAATATCATGTGTTATCCTGGCTGAGATTCCCTGTGCTCTGTGGAAAGTCAACTAGGGCCTAGATGTCACTTTCCAAGGGCAACTCTCATGCATGGCCATCTAAAATTCCAACACAATTCCTGGCAATAATTCTCTGAGATCAGTAAAAGAACTCAGTCTCTAAGGGGAATCACACCAGAGTGCAAGCCTAGGTGAACCCAGTGATCTCTTCCAACCGCCAGACAAATGTCCACAATTAAAACCAAAACACTCTCACATGGCCCTCATCTTCTTCCATATAGACACTCATTATATCCTCTGGCTGGAGGTTTCCATAAGGGATGCAGCCCACGACAGTGTCCAAAATAAGCTCCTTGCACCGCATTTGCCTAAAGTAAGGGTGGCCTGGACTCTCTTCCTGTGAACCAGGAGTGATCAAATAGGCCTACCTTTAATATTGCTTGGCTTCTCCAACTTGAGGCCTTCTAGCTTTGGGGTTTAGATTCTTTAAGTGAATTGGAGTCATGATAATCAAGCACCTATGGCCTATCCTCTGCAGGGCTTTGAAGAACTCATTTGACCCAAAGAATCCCTATTCTCACTTGATGGATATCTGGAACCTACCAGAGGAAGGCAAGAGAGTTCATCAACAATATCTGATCTTTTTGCCATTTTGGTTTTGGATGCACGCATGGGATCTATCTTTAGATCCATCAGGTGATGAGAATCTAAGCCACAGCGTCACACAGGGCCAACAGGCTGATTCAGACATATCCCAATCCTAAGCAATTAAGCAAAGAGCCACAGGTGATGCCCATTCATTTCCATTTGAAAACTCTTTTCTTCAGGCTTCACAAAGTGGCGGCTTGAGGCAAAAAACTTCCTGACATTCAACAGAACAATAGTTAAGCAAAAGGACCAAAGCAGGGTTTCTCCACTGAGACTTTCCTGGTCAACAGATATCTGAGATTTCTGAGATGCTAGCCATTTCCTTCAGCTATCCAGTACATAGCCATGTCACAGATCTTGGAGGTGGTACAAATCTTGGACACAAAACCATGATACTATTCTGGAGAGTGGGCTGAATTGAGAGAGAAAACAGGAAATTAGGAAGCTTGTAGGTGTTGCCCATCCATAAGGCAAGCCAGAGTCCACTCATGAATTGGGCAGGATGAATGCTGGGAAGCTTTCTACTAGACAGGACACATCCATTGATGCATTGTCTTTTCTAATGTCTACAACAATGGACTCAGTGGGATACACACACATAGAAACACTCACCTTGTCAAAGGACTTAATAGAAATATTCCACACCATACCAAACAAACCGCCTTTCCTACCTATTCTCAGAAAATGATCCACTACCTGCTTTCTCAGGGAAAGCCCCTCTTCAGAGGTTTCCTGGCATTTGGACATCCTCACTTCTGTAGGTACCAAGAAAGACTGACTCTGTCCTTGGTAATTCCAAACATGTGAGACCACTGGGACTAGAACAGGGACTGTCTCTGGGTGCCTGGCTTCCTGGATCCCAAGTTCAGAGAGTTCCCTCACCAAGGAAGTGAGGTGAGATCACTTTCTTCAGGATCTAAATGATGTCACTGCCTTGGTAACCACTTTGTTGCTTCCAAAAGTACCATGAGGTGGAGGCTGCCCCGATTTTCATGTGGCACTTTCTCTAGTTAGAATGTTATATCAACCATAAGCACCCGGGAACAGCTTCCACACAGGACTGGTTTGGTCCATGTTCTATACATTAAGAAGAGAGAGAATGATTCAGACACAACCCTTCATCCTGACCAGGATGATTGCCATGGAAGTTGACTTTTGCTTTCTGAGGTACTTCATAGCTGCCTTCATCTTCACCAGGGATTATTTCTGCATGAACATTTGAGTTTCTCAGCAGGTGAAGATCCCCTAGATTCCTGTAGTTTAATACCCACACTGTTCCTGCTCTCCTGCAAAGTTAGTGTATGGTTAGGGTTAATAATATTTTCGATTTGGGTTAGGAATCATTCTGCAGGATGAATAATGGGATTGGAAACCTGTGATATTTATAAGAATATATAGGTTAAATATATGTATAAAAACGGGAATCTAAGAAAGATTTGAAGCCCAGAAGGGCATTGGGCCCTTGGTTTGGATACTTAGTGTTGAATAATGTTCTGTACAATTGTCTCAGTTAAATCGAAATACAATGGCATAGGACCTTGTACCTTGGATGATTAAATGTAGAAGAGAACATCCAGTCAAAAAGGGATAGTTGGTAGGATTAGGAAGATAGTCAGTAGGTTTAGGAAGAAGAGTGAGTATACGATTTGGAAAAAAAAGCTTCTTTAGCAATAGGGTTTTGTTTAGAGAGTGAATGTAAATGTCAGCACATGTGAAGAGTAAGCCAAAATGATGAACTGGGGAAAATATGTAGGAAAGCAGGTGTCAATAGAGACATTACTAAATCAGGCAAAGTATAAAGTGAGGGATAGGATTAGACATTTTCAACAGGCTTGAGTTTGAATATATAATCATAGGAAAAAACAAATATGTCGTCATGAATGGGAATGACATTTGAGAGCATTAGGCAACCTGGACATGGATGCTATTAGTTATCAACATTCACTTTCCTTTTAGGCTTTGGTACAATCATAAGTGTGATATTTTATTTGTTTGTTGTTCAGAATATTACTGTGATAAAATGTATATGTAGATCAGGTGACATGAGTATTTCTTTCACCATTTCTGGGAGCAATAATTTGAAGACGCATACATTAGTATTAGGGGCACAAAGAGGTGTAACCTCTGTCTATGAATATAGAGATAATGCATGAATAGACCATACTATGAATAAATAACATAACTGATTCCACTTTAAATAATGGATTGAAATGACATGTGAAAATATATAAGAAATCTTATATTGATATACAATCATTCATTCCAACCAGTTATATATCTAATGGTAATATTAGGATTATGATTTATGATGAATGGTGTTTGAGTTTTGCTTTATAAGTGATGATGTTAAACGAAAGTAATGTGTTTGGAAAGAAGTCTCATGAAAAGACCAGTCAAGAAACATGGAGGAATGCATGTGTTCTGAATCAGGAAGTGATTGATCGTGAAACAAATGCCTATAAATTTTCTAATTTGTGACTGAAATATATATCCTATGATGTGGATAAACTGAAGACATAGTAACGTACAAGTGTTGAATAAAAATGAAAGTCAAAATACACATCATGTCCCCTAGGAATCTACTTGCATTGATTTTAAACTGGCTAAGTAAATGTAGAAATAATAGGGTTTGTATGCACCATTCACTGAATTTAGTTTTCAGTACTAGGAAACAATATGTATTGCAGGTGGATGATTATTATGAGAATAATCTTGTGGAAAGTTGATTATAAATCCACAGATATGAATATGAATGAATTTAGGGAGTGTATAATAAGACACATATATTTCATATTTTGAAAAATCTGAAGAGTGTGTATATATATATATAAATATATAATATATATATATATATATATATATATATATATATATATATATATATATATATATTTATATATAT
Organism: Callospermophilus lateralis; assembly: GCF_048772815.1. Taxonomy (NCBI): domain Eukaryota; kingdom Metazoa; phylum Chordata; class Mammalia; order Rodentia; family Sciuridae; genus Callospermophilus; species Callospermophilus lateralis. The sequence continues at coordinate 525,592 of NW_027514889.1, forward strand.
ATATACAAACACGCACATGCACAGATATTAAAAAGTAGCAATACAGGAGATCCATTATGAAGGCAGGCATGGAGAAATCAAGTCTCTGATCTCTTCAGCTGCACGGGCATAGGAAGTCATAAACTGTCTAAATGCTGTTTGCTCAGAATCACTAGGCAATGTTGACCTGTTGTGAATCTGGGGCGAACAGTCTGGGCCCCTCAGAACACACACAGAGCCCGGATTGGCTGCATTCAAGCTTAGATTCGTCTGGTTTTTGTGACTCAGCACTAACATTCCCGCTGAAATAACTGGTTGGGCTTTCTGAATGGACAGAGTTAAAAGACAACTGAGCCTTCATAGGCAGTGGCCACAGGATTGAAATGGGGCTTGGGAGAGATAGTCAGGACCCACCCATTGCATTGGTCACCCAGCAAAGGGAACAAACGGTCACCATTTTAATGGGATACCACCATGGCATAGAACTGACATTACAGGCGGAGGAGATAACTTCATTGAAACCAACGCGACAAGTGTGTAATCCCATTTCCATCTCTCTCAACACCACGGGGAAACCTCAAGGGCCCCTCCCAGCTCTCCCAGGAGCACGATAGCCAGACCTAGGGAAACAGGATTGGCTCGGGACTTGCGGCGTGGAATTCCCGGCTACCACTCCCACCAGTGCTGACAATTGAGGTCTCTTACACCACCTACCAGGGGCATGGCTCCCGGAAGACAGGAAAATTCGCTGGCGGTTCTCAGGACAAAGCTCTACAAACTTAGGGTCTGAGGGAGGCAAACAGGGAGAGTGTGCCCAGGCGTTCATTAAAACAGGGCTACCAGGAGCAGAGGCCTGGTGTGTAACCAGTATTGTGGTGAGCGTCAAAGGTGAGCGGGGCCTGGCTTGAGGAAGCACAAGAGAAGGCCCTAGGCAGTCAGGATTGGAGACCCGCCGAGTCTGGGAGGAAGAGCTGCTGCACAGTGATTTGTTCCCACTTATTTAGAGGAGAAGCTTGGCCCAGTGCACACAGCTCCACCTACTGGATGAGAAGTTAATTGAACTCTAGTACTGCATGTATTATTATTATTATATTATTTGTATGTTTTTCTTTTTCTTTCATTTTCATTTTTGTTGTTGTTCTTTAACTTTTTTAATGTTTTTTATTTTTTTAATTTTTTATTTCATTATTATTATTATTATTTTAAATTTTAATTTTCATTTTTTAATTATCATTATTACTTAAAATTTTCTTTCTTTATTTTCTATTTTTTTCTTTTGTCTTTTCATTTCTTTTCAATTTTATTATACCCCTTCCTTGAATTCTACCTGGATACTCTCATTCTCTTTAGTGACTTCTTCCCTTCCCTTCTAATATCTTTCCTTCCAAGCATCAAATAAATTTATAAGAGTAAGCAGTAACTCAGTAGTCAAACAGAACAAGAAGTAACATGAGCAGCATAAAAAAGCAAGGAAGAAAAAAAGTACAAACAATGAAGGACAGCCTAAATATTCAAGAGCATCTGGAGTCATCAGAAAAATGGTCATATAAAGAACTCAAGGAATACCTTAGACAGATGTAATGGAACATTAAAGAGGATACGAGACAACAAAAACAAACAGTGAAAGAACGCATTGAAAATGAATTACATAAACAGATAAAATAAGAAATTAAGCATCTTTATCAGGAGATAGAGATTATTAGAAAAATCAAACAATAATTCTAGAAATGAAGGAAATGATAAACCAAATTAAAAACTCAATTGAGAGTATCACTAACAGAGTGGAGCAAGTAGAAGACAGAATGTCAGATAATGAAGACAAAATATATCATCTTGAAAAAACTCTATCCAAGAAAGAAATGCTGTAAAAAATTATGAGAAAACATCCAAGAGATATGGGATAACATTAAAAAAACAAACTTATGAGTCATCCCGAAAGAGGAAGGTACAGAGATTCAAACCAAGGGAATGAGTAACCTGCTGAATGAAATAATTAGAGAAAACTTTCCAAAAATAAAAATGGAAACAGATAAACAAATTGTAGATGCTTACAGGACACTGAGCACACAAAATCACAGTAGACCAATGACAAGACACATTGTTATGAAGATATCCAATATACAAAACAAAGAGAAAATATTAAAACCTACCAGAGAAAGGAGGCAGATTACAATCAGGGGTAAAACGAAAAGGTTAACAATGTTTTTTTTTTTTTTTTTATCACAGATGCTGGAAGTGAGAAGATCCTGGAACAACGTACTTCAAACACTGAAAGACAATCGATGCCAACCAAGAATTATGTATCCAGCAAAATTAAGCTTAAAGTAAGACAACAAAATAAAAATATTTCATGATAAACAAAAGCTAAAAGAATTTGCAGGCAGAAAACCAGCATTGGAAAGCATCTTGAGCAAAACACTACACGAGGAAGAAATGAAAATCAACAATGTAAACCATCAGTGGGAAGTGCCTCAGTAATGACAGAGGGCGGGAAAAGCTAATCATGGAGAAACAAACTAATTTAAAAAAAAGATATAAGCAAATATGGGTGGCAGTACAAACCATATATTAATAGTAACTCTAAACGTTAATGGCTTAAACTCTCCAATAAAGTGACATAGGCTTGTAACTTGAATTAAAAAAAAACAAATCCAACAATAAGTTGCCTCCAGGGGACACATCTGAATGGAAAAGACATACACAAGCTGAAGGTGAAAGATTGGGAAAATTTATACCATGCACACAGTCCTCGTAACCAAGCAGGGGTGGCCATCCTCCTATAGAATAAAATCGACCTCAAGACTAATTTAATCAAAAGGGATAAGGAAGGACATTATATACTGTTAAAAGAAACCATTCACTGACAAGACATAACAATTATCAATATTCACGCAGCAAATAATGGTGCTGCGACGTTCATTAAACAAATTCTCCTCAAGTTCAAGAATCAAATAGACCACAGTACAATAATTATGGGTGACTTCAACTCACGTCTCTCACCATTGGACAGATCCTCCAAACAAAAGTTGAATAAAGAAACTATAGAACTCAATATCACAATCAATACCCTAGACTTAAGTGACATATATAGAATATATCAACCATCATCAAGTGGATATACTTTTTTCTCAGCAGCACAGGGATCCTTCTCAAATATAGACCATATGTTTTGCCATAGGGCAACCCTCAGTAAATATAAAGGGGAGGAGATAATACCATGAATTTTTTGTGATCATAATGGAATGAAACTGGAAACCAATGATAAAAGAAAAAAGAAAAAATCATACATTACATGCAAAATGAACAATATGTTACTGAATGATCAATGGGTTACAGAAGACATAAAGGAGGAAATAAAAAAATTCTTAGAGATAAATGAAAATACAGACACAACATATCAGATTCTATGGGACAAAATGAAAGAAGTTTTAAGAGGTAAATTCATCTCCTGGAGGTCATTCCTCAAAAAAAGAAAGAAAAAAAAAACAACAAATAAATGAGCTCACATTTTATCTCAAAGCCCTAGAAAAGGAAGAGCAAAACAACAGCAAATGTAGCAGAAGGCAAGAAATAATTAAAATCAGAGCGAAATTGAAACAAAAGAAACTATTGAAAACATTAACAAAACTAAAAGTTGGTTCTTCAAAAAGATAAATAAGATCGACAGACCCTTAGCCATGCTAATGAAGAGAAGAAGAGAGAGAACTCAAATTACTAACATACGGGATGAAAAAGGCAATATCACAACAGATGCAACATAAATACAGAAGAAAATTAGAAATTATTTGGAAACCTGTATTCCAATAAAATAAAAAATAGTGAAGACATTGATAAACTTCTTAAGTCATATGATTTGCCCACACTGAGTCATAAGGGAACACACAATTTAAACAGACCAATATCAATGGATGAAGTAGAAGAAGCAATCAAAAGACTACCAACCAAGAAAAGCCCAGGACCGGATGGGTATACAGCAGAGTTTTACAAAACCTTTATAGAAGAATTAATACCATTACTTTTCAAGTTATTCAGGAAATAGAAAAACTGGGAGCTCTGCCAAATTCGTTCTATGAGGACAACATCACCCTGATTCTGAAACCAGACAAAGACACCTCAAAGAATGAAAACTACAGACAAATATCTCTGATGAACCTAGATGCAAAAATCCTCATTAAAATTCTGGCGAATTGGATACAAAGGCACATCAAAAAAATTGTGCACCATGATCAACTAGGATTCATCCCTGGGATGCAAGGCTGGTTCAATATATGGAAATTAATAAATGTTATTCACAACATCATTGGACTTAAAGATAAGAACCATATGATCATCTCGATAGACGCAGAAAAAACATTCAACAAAGTAGAGCATTCCTTTATGTTCAAAACATTTTAAAAACTAGGGATAACAGGAACTTACCTCGACATTGTAAAAGCTATCTATGTTAAGCCTCAGGTTAGCATCATTCTGAATGGAGAAAAATTGAAGGCATTCCCTTTAAAATCTGGAACAAGACAGGGATGTCCTCTATCACCACTTCTATTCAATATAGTTCTCGAAAAACTGGCCAGAGCAATTAGAGAGATGAAAGACATTAAAGGCATAAAAATAGGAAAAGAAGAACTTAACTTATCACTATTTGCAGATGACATGATTCTATACATAGAAGACCCAAAAGGGTCTACAGAAAAAACTACTAGAACTAATAAATGAATGCAGCAATGTGGCAGGATAGAAAATCAACATGCATAAATTGAAGGCATTTCTGTATATTAGCGACAAAACTTCTGAAACAAAAATGAGTCAAAACACTGCATTCCCAATTTCCTCAAAATAATTAAATACTTGGGAATCAACCTAACAAAAGAGGTGAAAGATTTATATAATGCAAACTACAGAACCCTAAAAAGAGAAATAGAATAAGATCTTAGAAGATGGAAAAATATACCCCGTTCATGGATAGGAAGAACTAACATCATCAATATGGCTATATTACCAAAAGTTCTCTACAGGTTTAATGCAATGCCAATCAAAATCCCAAAGGAATTTTTTGTAGAAATAGATAAAGCAATTATGAAATTCAAATGGAAAAATAAAAGACCCAGAATAGCAAAAGCAATTCTAAGCAGGAAGTGTGAATCAGGCAGTATAGCAATACCAGATTTCAAACTATATTACAGAGCAATTATAATAGAAACAGCATGGTACTGGTACCAAAACAGGCGGGTGGACCAATGGTACAGAATGGAGGACACAGCGACTAATCCAAAAAGCTACAACTATCTTATATTTGATAAAAGAGCTAATGGCCTGCAATGGAGGAAGGATGGCATCTTCATCAAATGGTGTTGGGTAAACTGTAAATCCATATGCAACAAAATGAAACTGAATCCCCTCCTCTCGCCCTGCACAAAAGTTAACTCAAAGTGGATCAAGGAGCTAGATTCAAAACAGAGTCTCTGCGTCTGATAGAAGAAAAAGTTGGCTCAGATCTACATATTGTGTGGTCAGGCTCCAAATTCCTTAATAGGACACCCATAGAACAAGAGTTAATAACAAGAATCAAGAAATGGGACTTACTTAAACTGAATTTTTTTTTCTCAGAAAGAGAAACAATAAGAGAGGTAAATATGGAGCCTACATCATGGGAACAAACTTTTAGTCCTCACCCTTCACATGGAGCCCTAATATCTAGAGTATACAAAGTATACAAAGAACTCAGAAAATTAGACAATAATATAACCAATAACCCAATGGGCCAAGGACCTGAACAGAAACTTCTCAGAGGAGGACATAGAATCAATTAACAAGTACATGAAAAAATGCTCTCCATTTCTAGCAGTAAGAGAAACGCAAATAAAAACCACCCTAAAATACCATCTCAATCCAGTGAGATTGGCAGCCATAATGAAGTCAAACAACAACAAGTGCTGGCGAGGATGTGAGGAAAAGGGTACTCTTGTACATTGCTCGTGGGACTGAAACTGGTGCAGCCAATTTGGAAAGGAGTATGGAGTCTCCTGTGAAAGCTTGGAATGGAAGCACCATTTGACCCAGCTATTGCCCTTCTTGGACTATTCCCTGAAGACCTTAAAAGAGCGTACTACAGTGATACTGCCACATCGATTTTCATAGCAGCACAATTCACAATTGCTACACTGTCGAACCAACCCAGATGCCCTTCAATAGATGAATGGATAAAAAAAAATGTGACCTTTGTATACTATGGAGGATTACGCAGCACTAAAATATGACAAAATCATGGAATTTGCAGGGAAATGCATGGCAATAGAGAAGATTATGCTTAGTGAAGCTAGCCAATCCCTAAAAAACAAATACCAAATATCTTCTTTGATATAATGAGAGCAACTAAGAACAGAGCAGGGAGGAAGAGCATGAAGAAAAGATTAACATTAAGCAGAAACATGAGGTGGGAGGGAAAGGGAGAGAAGAGGGAAATTGCATGGTAATGGAGAGAGACCCTTATTGTTACACAAAATTACATATAAGAGGTTGTGGGAAAATAAACAACGAGAGAAATGAATTAGAGTAGGTATGGTAGAGAGAAAAGATGGGAAGAGAAGGGAGGGGGGATAGTAGAGTATAGGAAAGGTAGCAGAATACAACATTAACTAATAGGGCATTATGTAAAAATATGGATGTTTAACTGATGTGATTCTGCAATCTGTATTTGGAGTAAAAATGGGAGTTCATAACCCACTTGAATCTAATGTATGAAATATGATATGTCAAGAGCTTTGTAATGTTTTGAGCAACCAATAAAAAAAGTAGTGATATATATGCCAATAGAAATTTATCATGAAATATATATAATCAACAGACTGAAAAATATTAATTTTACTGAACATGAAATTATGAATAATGTTATTCAACTAGGAAGCTCACCCATAGGTTGAATTTTCAGTTCCAACAGCGTTTAGGAGGAGTGATCTCTTCTCTCAATTTGCATCTGCAAATTCAGCCACCTCACAAGTGTATACGAGTGATATCAGGTAGGATACTATATGTGCATATAAAAATACATGTGCTGAATAGGCTACAGAGAAAGGGAGACAGGGATTCATATATTTGTTAATTTTAAAAACACATGTAGAACTATTTCAACAAAAAATTGACTAGATTTATAACTCCTTCAAAATATAATGCAAAAGTCAATTCCAACTATACACCATGCCTCCTCTGAACTGCTTGTATTCTATTCTTTTTGGGTTATTTTTCACCATCATATTAGGATCATAATTCAGAGTCTAGTAGGGTATGGGTTAGTGTCAGGGATTCAGTATTTCAAAATAAAAATTGAAAAATGAATCCAGTGTGTGTGTAAATATGTGCTACAGAAAAATCTTCCCACTCACATCCAGAACAATGCCTTGACATTACCTTCACCCAAGTAAGACACAATTATAGTAGAAAAGTGTGAAAATCTATGAATACATATATTTAATGGAATATGCTCGGGAGTTCACAACCTTGGAGGTGGTAGAGGCGTTTCCAAAAGTAAAGGACAGGGTAAACACTCCACAAACAAAGAGCTCTGCTGGCCTAAGACTTCTTGGAATACGGCTTCTGAGGTTGGGCACTTGAAATATATGTTGTTGTCATGAGCTTTGGCTTCCTTTGTCGTGAGACCATAAAAGCTGGGTCTGCATCTATGTGACCTGGAAGACATGATTTCTTATATTTCAATGAACATGAGGAAGCAGTGCTCAATTTTCTCTTTGTAGGTAAACTGTGTCCACTGGAGGCTAAGTGTCTCCCGGTGGGGACAGTGAAGACATTTGATCATCCTCCAATTTTCGTGGTGTTTCTTGCTGCTACACTGGGAATTTGGTACTTGCTTCACACAATATAAGAAGTTCATCTGGGATACAGTGCTGGAGGGTGTTCTGTCACGTGGGGTGGGTTAGCGTCTGCAGGAGAATGTACCAACCAGGCTTCTATCCCACATAGCTTGTCCCAATAACCATAGCAACCTGATTATGAACATTGCCCTGAAACCTCTCCATATAACAAGATGCCTTTACATACAAGGGAATGGGGGCTGCGCCATATCAGTCACAAGCCATTTGTAAGCCGATAGCCGATCCACATGGCCCCACCATGATGTTTCATCACACACCTCCCCACCACTGCTCTAGGCCCACTACTCAGCAGGCTCCAAATTCCTGGCATCTCGTATTCTACACCATTTTCATGAAACCCAGTCAAACAAGGCACTTTCTGGTATACACATGATCAGCAACAGGACATCCAACGTTTCTGCAGTGCCACCTGGTCATGGGAATTTCCAAAATTTTATGGTATTTATCTAGCAAGTTTTCAAGGATGAAGTTAGAGGCACTGTGGGTTTCAATTCATTCAGGAACCGTTAAGTGTTGAGAAAGCTCATTTCAATGAATGCTCTGGAGAACTCTAAAGTCAAGGCTTCTCAAAGAGTTGCCAACAGGTCACATGAAGCCAGGCCAATTGACGTCTACAATGTGAGGTCCATGTGTGTTTTGACTCTCAACTATGGCTACCAAGTCTTTCAGAATAAAATCATGTGATATTCTGGCTGAGATTCCCAGGCCTCTGTGGAAAGCCACCCTGGGCCTAGATCTCAGTTTCCAAGAGTGAGTCTCATGCGTGGCCTCCTAAAATCCCAACACAATTCATGGCAATACTTCTCTGAGGTCAGTTCCAGAACTCAGTCTCTAAGGGTAAATCATACCAGAGTTCAAGCCCAGGTGGACCCAGTCATCCCTTTCAACTGCCACAAAAATGACCAAAATTAAAATGAAATCACTCCCACAGGGCCATAATCTTCTTCCTTGTAGACACTCATCATAACCTCTAGCTGGAGGTTTCAATGAGCACAAGGTAGTGTCCAAAATAAGCTCACTTGCCCCTCATTTGCCTAAAAACATGGTGGCCTGAACACTATTCCTGTGAACCAGGAGTGATCAAATATTGCTGCTGTTAAAGTGTTCCGCTTCTCCAATTTGAGGCCTACTGGCTGAAGCCTATAAATTCTTGATGTGATTTGGAGTCATGAGAAAACCCAAGCACATATGGGCTAGCCTCTGCAGGGATTTCAAAGACTCATTTGACCCAAAGGATCCCTATTCTCACTTGATGGAGGTCAGGAACATAAAACAAGAAGGCAAAAATATTCATCCACAATGACTTCTCTTTTTGTCATTTTGGTTTTGAAATCACATGGGATATTTCTTTAGATCCATCAGGTGCTGAGAATCTAAGCCACAACCTCATTCAAGGACAAGAGGCTGAATCAGACACATTCCATTCCAAAGCAATTAAGCAAAGAGCCACAGGTGATGTCCATTCATTTCCATATGAAAACAGTCGTCTTAAGGCTACACAACAGGGTGGCCTGAGGCAAAGACTTTCCTGACATTCAGGGTAATAGAAACAGAAGTAAGCAAATGGCCCAAAGAAGGGTTTCTCCACTGAGACTTTACTGGTCACACTGATATCTGATTTTTCTGAGATGCTCCCATTCCCTTAAGCTATCCAGTACATGGCCATGTCACAGAGCCTTGTGGTGTTACATATCTGGGACTCAAAACCATGAGCCTATTCTGGAGAGTGGCTGGAAAACACGAAGAAAACAGGAACTTAAGAAGATAGTAGATGTTGCCCATCCATAAGGCAAGCTGCAGTCCATTCATCAATTGGGCAGTAAGAATGCGGGGAAGATTTCAACTAGAGACAACACATCCATTGATGCATTGTCTTTTCTAATGTCTACAACAACGGATACAGTGGAATTCACAGACATAGAAACACTCACCATGTCAAACGACTTACTAGAAATAGTCCACTCCAAACCAAACAAACCACCTTTCCTAGCTATTCTCAGAACATCAGAAAAAAACACAAACTCACACCTACAATGGCAAAGGCAATTCTTTCCCCCAAGTAGGTCTGTGATTATCCGGAGTGTCTTCTGACTGGTGGGCCATATTATGTTCCCCAAAAATGTCCTGTCCTGTTTCAGTTCTGGTCTCCTTGGCCAATTCTTTGAAGTTGTCAGGAGCCAGTGGTTCGCCACTACCTACTTTCTCAGGAAAGGCCCCTCTTCAGAGCTCTGCTGGAATTTGGCCATCCTCACATCAGTAGGTACCAAGAAAGACTGACTATGTCTTTGGGAAAAGCAAACAAGTTAGCCCACTGGGACTCAGAGTGAGACTGACTCTGGGTGCCTGGCTTCCTGGATCCCAAGTTCAGAGAATTACATCACCAAGGAAGTGAAATGAGGTCACTTCTTTCAGGAACTGAATATGGTCACTGCCTCGGTAACCACTTTGTCCTAACAGTTGCTTTCAAGGTTCCCATGAGATGGAGGCTGCCCCAACATCCTGTGACACATTCAGAAGTTAGAATGGTATATCAACCATAGGCACCCAGGAACAGCTCTCCACACAGGCCTGGATTGGTCCATCTTCTCTACTTTAAGAAGACAGAGGCTGATTCAGACACATCAATTCACCCTGACCAGGTTGTTTGCCATGGAAGATAACTATTGCTCTCTCAGGTCCTACATAGCTGCCTATATATTCTCCAAGGATCATTTCTCCATGGATCTTTGATGTTCTCAGCAGGTGGAAGATCATCTACATTCCTATATTGTAAGACCCACTCTGTCCCTGCTCTTCTGTAAATTATATTGAAGGAACAGTGTATAGTTAAGGTTAATAATAGGTTTGATTTGGGTTACGAATCATTCTGCGGGATGAATAATGGCATTGGCAACCTGTGATATTTATAAGAGTATATATGTGAAATATAACTATGAAAGCAGAAATCTAGGTAAGATTTGAAGTCCAGAAGGGCACTGGGGACTTGAGTGGGATACTTAGCTTTGAGTTATGTGCTGCACAGATGTCTCAAATAAATCAATATACACTGGCATCGGACCTTGTACTTTGGATGATTGAATGTTGAAAAGAACATCCAGTCAAAAAGCGATAGTCGGTAGGATTAGGAAGGTAGTCTGTAGGTTTAGAAAGAAGAGTGAGTATAGGATTTGGACCAAAAGTTCTTTAGCAATAGGGTTTCGGGTAGAGAGTGTATGTAAATGTCAGTACATGTGAAGAGTCAGTCACAATGATGAACTGGGGAAATCATGTAGGAAAGCAGATATCAATAGAGACATTAGGAAATCAAGCAAAGTATAAATTGTGTGATAGGGTTAGACATTTTCAACAGGTTTGAGGTTGAATAGATAATCTTAGGAAGAAACAAATATGTAGTCACCAATAGGATTGATATTTGAGAGCATTAGGCAACCTGGACATGGATGTTTTTAGTAATCCATGCTCACTTTCTATTTAGGCTTTGGTACAATTGTAAGTGTGACCTTTGCTTTTGGTGTCCAGAATATTTCTGTGATAAAATGTGTATGTAGATCAGGTGACATGAGTATTTCTTCCACCATTTCTTGGAGCAATATTTTGAAGACTTATAAATTAGTATAGTCGTACAAAGATGTGTACCCTGTTTCTATGAATATACACATAATGCATGAATAGACCATACTGTGAATAAATAATATAACTGGATCCACTTTAAATAATGGATTGAATAGATATCTGAAAATATATAAGAAATGTTATATTGATATACAATCATTCATTCCAACCAGTTATATATCTAATGATCATCTTAGGGTTATGGTTTATCATGAAGGGTTTGTGAGTTTTGTTTCAAAATTGATTATGGAAATCGAAAAAAATGTATTTGGAAAAAAAGTCTCATGAATAGACCACTGAAGAAACGTAGAGAAATTCATGTGTTCTGGAGCAGGAAGTGATTGAAAGTGAAACAAATGCCTATAAATTTGTTAACTAGTGAATAAAATATATATTCTATGATGTACATAAACTGAAGGAATAGTAATGTACCAGTGTGGAATAAAAATTAACGTCAAAATACACATCATGTCCCATAGGAACCTACATGCATTGATGTTAAACTGGGTGAGTTAATGTAGACATATTAGGATTTGTATGCACCTTTCACTGAAGTTAGTTTTCAGTACTAGGAAACAAATATGTATTTCGGGTGGATGAATATTTCTAAGAATAATCTTGTGAAAAGTTGATTATTAATCCACATACATGAACATGAATGAATTTAGGGATTGTATATAAGACACATATATTTCATATTTTTAAAAATCTGAAGAATATATACACACACACACACACACACACACACACGAACAGAGACATTAATAAGTAGCAATATATATGCCAATCGAAATTCATCATGAAATATATATCATAAAGATGCAAAAACATTCATTTTACTGAACATGGGTTTATGTATAATGTTGTTCTACTGGGAAGCTCACCCATAGGTTGAATTTTCATTTCCAACAGGGTTTAGGAGGAGTGGTCACTTCTCACACTTTGTATCTGCTAAGTCATGTAACTCACAAGAATGTACGTGTGATATCACGCAGGATTCTATTTGTGCATATAAAAATACATGTGCTGAATAGGCTCCAGAGAATGGGAGACAGTAATTCACATATTTGTTAACTTTGAAAACACATGGAGAACTATTTCAATTAAAATTGACTAAATTTATAACACCTACCCTTTATCATGCAAATGGCAAGTCGAACTCTGAACTGCATGTACTTATGTACTGTTTGGGTTATTTTTCTCCATAATATTAGGATTAGTAGTCAGAGTCTAGTAGAATATGGGTTAGTGTCAGGGATTCAGAATTTCGAATGGAAAATAGGAAAATTAATCCAATGTGTATGCAAATATGTGCTACAACAAATCTTCCCAGTCTCATCCAGAACCATGCCTTGACATTACCTTCGCCCCAAGTAAGACACAATTAGAGGAGAAGAGTTACAAAATCTGTGATTACATTTTTGGAATGGAAAATGCTCAAGAGTGCACAAACTTGGAGGTGGAATAGGAGTTTCCAAAAATAAGGACAGGGTACACACTCCACAAACATGGAGCTCTGCTTGCCTAAAACTTTTTGAGAAACTGCCACTGAGGTTGGGCACTGAAATATAGGTTGTTGTCACGAGTTAAGCTTCCTTTGTAGTGAGACCCTCAAAGCTGGGTCTGCATCTATGTGACCAGGAGGACAAAGTTTCTTATTTTACAATGAACACGAGGCAGCAGTGCTGAATTCTCTCTTTGTAGGTAAACTGTGGCCACTGGGGCTTAGTGTCTCCAAGTGTGGACTGTGAAGCCATATGGTCATCCTCCATTTCGTGGTGTTTCTTCCTGCTGCACTGGGAGTTTGGTATTTGCTTCACGAAATACAAGGAGTTCAACTGCAACAAAGTGCAAGAGGGAGTTCTGTCACGTGTGGTGGATCAGGGTCTGCAGGATGATACAAGAACCAGGCTTCTATCCCACATAGCTTGACCCCTTGACCATAGCAACCTGATTCTGAACAATATCCTGAAATCGCTCCATATAACAAGTTGCCTTTACACAGAAGGTTCTGCTGGCTGTGCCATGTCAGTCACAAGCCATTTGGAAGCCAATGGCAGATCCACATGGCCCCATCACAGATGTTTTATCACATACCTGCCCAACACTGCTCTAGGCCCACTACTCAAAAGAGTCCAACTTACTGACATCTCTGTTCTACACCATTTACATGAAACCCAGTAAAACAAGACACTGAAATATTCATGACCAGCAACAGGTCATCCAAAGGTTCTCCAGTGCCACCTGGTGATGGGAATTTCAAAAATTTCATGGCATTTATCTAGCAATTTTTCAAGGATGAAGTTGGAGGCACTGTGAGTTTCAATTCATTCAGGAACCATTAAATGGTTAGGAAGCTCATTTCAATGAAAGCTCTTGAGAACACTCACAGGTAAGGCTTCCCAAAGAATGGTGAAAAGATCACATGATGTTTAGCTCATTTAGCTCTACAATGTGAGGTCCATATGAGTTTTGACTCTCAACGATGGGTGCCAAGTCTTTCAGAATAAAATCATGTGGTATCCTGGCTGAGAGGCCCAGTGCTCTGTGGAAAGCCACCCTGGGCCTAGAACTCAGTTTCCAAGGGCGACACTCATGCCTGGCTTCCTAAAATCTCAACACTATTCATGGCAATACTTCTCTGAGTTCAGTTGCAGAACTCAGTCTCTAAGGAAATCACACCAGAGTTCAAGCACATGTGAACCAAGTCATCTCTTCTAACCGCCACCCAAATGACCACAATTTAAACAAAAACACTCCAACGTGGCGCTCATCTTCTTCCATATAGACACACATAATAACCTGTGGCTAGAGTTTTCCATGAGGGGCACAGCTCAGGTCCGTGTCCAAAATAAGCTCTCTTGCACCTAAATTGCCTAATTCAGGGTGGCATGGACACCCTTCTTGTGAACCAGGAGAGATCAAATAGGCCTCCCATTAATACTGCTCCACTTCTTCAATTTGAGGTCAACTGACTGTGGGGTTTGGATTCTTTATGTAAATTGGAGTCTTGAGAAAACCCAAGCAACCATGGGCTAGCCTCTGCAGGGCTTTGAAGATCTCATTTGACCCAAAGGATCCCTATTCTGACTTGATGGAGTTCAGGAAAGTTACAGAGGAAGGCGAGAGACTTCATCTACAAGGACTGCTCTGTGGCCATTTTGGTCTTGGATGTACACATGGGATCTTTCTTTATATCCATCAGAAGGTGAGAATCTAAGCCACAGCCTCACACAGGGCAAATAGGCTGATTCAGACACATCCTCTCCAAAGCAATTAAGCAAAGAACCACAGGTAATACCCATTCATTTCCATTTGAAAACTGTTTTCTTCAGGCTTCACAAAGTGGTGGCCTGAGGAAAAGACCTTCCTGACATTCAGGGCAACAGAAGATTAGGTAATCAAAAGGCCCCAAGCAGGGTTTCTCCACTGAGACTTTACTGGTAACATTGATATCTGAGTTTTCTGAGATGCTTGCCATTCCCTTTAGCTATCTAGTACATGGTCATTTCAAAGAGCTTCGTGGTTGTACATATCTTAAACACAAAACCATGAGCCTATTCTGGAGAGTGGCCAGAATTCAGGAAGAAAACAGGATCTTAGAAAGATAGTAAGTGTTGCCATCAATAAGGCAAGCTGCAGTCCATTAATAAATTGGGAAGGATGAATGCTGGGAAGCTTTCTAGCTGACAGGACATATTCATTGATGCATTCTCTCTTCTAATGTCTACAACCACGGGCACAGTGGGATACACTGACATAGAAACACTCGCGTTGTCAAACGACTTACTAGAAACCGTTCACTCCAAAAAAAAACAAACCTTCTTTCATACCTATTCTCAGAACATGAGACAAAACCACAAACTCACACCCACATCACAAAGGTACCTCCTTCCCCCATGTAGGTCTGTGACTATCTGGAGAGTCCTCTGACTGGTGGGCCATACTATGTTCCAGGAAATGGCCTGTTCTTTCTCAAATCTGGTCTTTTTGGCCAACTCTGTGAAGTTTTTAGGATCCAGTGGTGAGCCAATGCCTGCTTTCTCAGGAAAGCCCCCTCTTCATAGCTTTTCTTGCATTTGGCCATCCTCACAATAGTAGGTCCCAAGAAAGACTGAGTCTGTCCTTGGTAAATCAAAATAAGTTTGACAACTGGGACTGGGACTGGGACTGGCTCTGGGTGCCAGGCTTCCTGGATTCCAAGTTCAGAGAGTTACATCACCATAGAAGTTAGGTGAGGTCACTTTCTTTAGGAACTGAATGAGGTCACTGCCTTGACAACAACTTTGTCCTAACAGTTGCTTCCAAGGTTCCCATGAGAAGGAGGCTGCCCCTACTTTCTGTGACACTTTCACAAGTTAGAATGGTATGTCACCCATTGGCACGCAGGAGCAGCTCTCAACACATCCCTGCTTTGGTCCATCTTCTCTACATTAAGAAGAGAGTGGCTGATTTAGACACATCCCTTCATCATGAGCAGGTTGTTTGCCATGGAAGACTTTTGCTCTCTCAGGTCCTTCATAGTTGACTACATCTTCTCCAGGGATCATTTCTTCAAGGACCTTTGAGGTTCTCAGCAGGTGGAAGATCCTCTATATTCCTGTATTTTAAGACCAACTCTGTCCCCCCTCTTCTGTAAAATTAGATTGAGAGAACAGTGTATGGTTAGGGTTAATAACAGGTTCAATTTGGGTGAGAAAAGAAACTACATGGTTGAGCAAACAGGGTCCTACAGTTAACAATAATATGAGAATTATTAATGGACTAGCCTGGGTGGATAAAAGTGTAGTTAACTAGGTGGACTATGTGAACCAAGACTCAAACCTCCCTTTGGGGGCCTCTGTCTTTCTTTGACACTCTTCAAGTAATTTTCTTAATTTACTCATAGATTCTTTTACAACTCCAGTATTGTCGGCATAAAAAACATCATTCTTTCCTCAATGCAAGCAAAAAGGCACCCTTCTCTCATGAAGAGGAGGTCCAACACTCGCCTGCTCTGTAAACAACTTCAGAGAGAGAGAGGTTAAAATTCCTGTAAAGCTGTGATGTCGGTTTTTAATGTCTTTAAGCTTTGGTCTATTTCTGCTTCTAATTGTGTCTTTGTTGTGTCTCATGGACTAGGGCAGTTGTTCCTGTGCCCACCCCTTCAGCAACTATTATTCCTAATAGGATGGCTAAAGTGAGGGATACAGGTTCCCGGTGGAACCGGGTTGTATGCCCCCCCTATTTGATCTTTAAATGAACCTGGTCCTGATAGAGCACTCTGGAAAACATCTGCATCATTACATAATTAATCACAACTATTGACCACTTTATGAAAACATAAATAATGTTAAAGTGTATAGAATTATACTGTTGTAGAGACGGACAAGGAAAGGCACCTAAGATAGCACCAAAGACAGGAAAGGAGTTTTATTTGTTTGCATCCGTATTGAGAGGGCATTGCTTCTGTTGTAATCAATTAATCCCCTGAACCCCAAGTTTTGGTAGTTTTAGTATTTGTACCCAACATGTAAGGGAAGGGGCTCAGAAGTTCACAGTCTGCAGAAATTCACACAAATCAGTTTTTGTTTCTGTTTTTTTTCCTCTGTTCTGTGCACGTTAACTTTTCAATTACACCTTGGAATGGAAGAGCTTTTTTGTCTCTTTTTTTTTCCTCCTTGCCAGCTGTCACCATGGAGCCCAGTTGGTAACTTTTTTATCTTAGAAATGTAGCAATCTCTCTGAAGCCCCAGCTCAAGGCCAGAGTCCTTGTTCACATATTTTGTGAAAAACTGGTAAGGCGCTGTCTAGCTTAGGGGTGGTGATTTTTTCAGCCAGTGGCCAAGTAGAACAGGGCAACATGAAGAGTGGAAGTTTATCTCCATTGAACTTTTTCAGAGGGACTCTTTTGCTGAAAGCCCTAAAGTAAGCCTTGGTAAAGACTTCTGGAGAAGGTCATTTAAGACATTTCTGAGGACCTGGTACAGAGGGGGATGACAGGGAAGGCGATGCTGAGTGCAGCTCCGTGGATGTGAGAATGAGGACGGAGAGATGCCAAAGAATAATGGGAAAGGGGTTTGGGATTTTCCTAGAACAAAAACTTGAGCAGTAGAACAGGTAGAGCAGAGGGGAAGACGGGAGTGAGTATTCCAAAAAGCCTGTGAGGGACTTTAAATTCTTAGAAACCTGTTTTCAGTGATGACAAATCAACTTTAAAGGTCATTTTCATTACATCTTGGATAGGGGTCTGAGGGCTCTTCTCAGCTGGTTTGAGCTTTGGCTAAGCTTGCTAGAGGACTTGGTGGGACCTAGTGCAGACACTGACAGGAAAAGAGAGGAGTGGGTGGAGGGGTACCTCGGTACCTGCTTCCTCAGCAAGGGGGCAATGTTCTGAGATCCAGCGGAGGTTTGGGTTTTTGATCTAGTAATTGTAGGGGAGAAATCAGGTTGCTGAGGTGGGAGTGAAAGCAGAGAGTCTAGAGCAGAAGGCTGAGGGTGAGGAACTATTGGGGAAGCATAGTACAGGATGTGAGCAAAGGAGGAAAAAGGATTCCACATAGGGGAATTTCCCCCTTTTGAGCACTTGCCGAAGTTAAAAATGTCATGCAGAATTTGAGGATCTAGAGAACCCTCTGGGGGCCATAGTTTTTGGTTGTCTAATTGGTAATATGGCCAATGCTGTGTACTGAATTTGATGAGGAGTTTGGGTTCCACCAGGCAGTCCCTGTATGCTCACATCCCCATGACTTACACAAGAAGTCAGGTTTTCCCCCACACAGCCATGGCTGTTTGTCGCTTTGATAGTCTGTCGGGCATACATAGTAATATAGGCTAGCCAACCTGCATCTGGCTCGCGTGTCCCTGCATCCATAATGTTTGTTTCAATTATCTATGGTACGGAAGGGATTTAATGGAATTTTAGTGAGATCCTCTTCATCAGGCATGTCTCAATAGGAAAGACCTATACTGAGCTGAAAAATGTCTGGGTGGAGAGATAGTCACCAGGTCCCTAAGGGGGCCGTTAAGGTCTCTTTAATGGTTCTATTTATTTTTTCTACCTGTCCTGAGTTCTGGGGTATATAAGCATAATGTAACTTCCAATTAATCCACAGGGTCCTGGTTAACACCTGACTTACCTGGGCCATGAAAACCAGTCCATTATCAGTCCATTAGGCAGATCGTATCTTGGAAAAATATCTTTCAGGATCTTCTTGAAAACCATTTGCGCCGTTTTTTTTTTTTTTTTTTTTTTTTTTTTTTTTTTTTTTTTTTTTGTGTGTGTGTGTGTGTGTGTGTGTAAGGCTTCAATCCATCCTGAAAATGTATCTACAAAGACTAGGAGATATTTAAATCCATACCTTGCTGGCTTAATTTTAGTAATGTCCACTTCCCAGAATTGTCCTGGTCTGGTTCCTCATAGGTGCTTTCCTCTAGGAAACTTGGAAGGGTAAGCATTACCCAATTGACGGACCCGACAGGCTTTTGTTACCCGTTCAGTTATTTCCTTTCACTGTGAGTTGGTTAGTGGAAAACTCTGTTCTTAATCTTACAGTAATGCCTGCAGTTTCTTTGAACCAAGGTGAGTGAGTTGATGTACATTTTTAACGTAGTGTAGGGCTTGCTCTAATTGCAGGCTGAGCTCAGTGAAATTGAGGCGTTCAGTGTCAGTGTCCTTAGATGTTATCAAAAACTTCCTGGTACTCAGGGTTTCATTGGAATTGGGCATCTTCCTTTAACAGCGGGTATAATGGAGCAGCTAAGGACGCAAACCCAGGCATCCATAACCTGCAAAAGCCAGCAGTCCCAAGAAATTCTCTGAGTTGTCTGCTGTAAGATGGGGGTGGTATCTACATAATGGTTTGTTTTCTGGGCTCAGTGAGCCATCGTTTACTGCCCCTAAGGGAATAGCCCAGGAAGATTACTTCATGCTAGCAAATTTGGGCCTTTTTGGTCGAAACTCTATACCCGAGTTGAGCAAGCTCATATAATAGTGCTTGGGTCCCAGACTCACAGTTTTCCTTGGTGTTGGCTGCCAGTAGCAGGACATCCACGTATTGAAGCTGGGTAAATTCAGGGTGCGTAGTTCTGAAGTTGTTGAGATCTCTGTGGAGGGCTTCATCAAAGAGAGTGGGGGAGTTTTTGAACCCCTGTGGGAGTCTAGTCCAAGTTAGTTGACCAGACGTTTTGGTTTCTGGGTCTACCCACCCGAAAGCAAACAGCAACTGACTATCTTTATGCAGAGGCAAGCAAAAGAAAGCATCTTTTAAGTTCAGAACAGTATATAATTTCCCCTCAGGGTTCAGAGTGCTAAGCAGATTGTACGGATTAGGTACCGTGGGGTGAATGTCCTGCCCTCTTTTGTTGATCTCTCTTAGCTCTTTAATGGGGCGATAGTTCCCGGTCCCTGGCTTTTTTTTTTCTAGTAGCAGGGGAGTGTTCCAGGCCGATTGACAGGGCCTTAGGACCCCTAATGCCAGATATTTCTGAATATGGGGCCTTATCCCACCTTTAGTTTTTTTGCTTAGAGGATATTATTTGACATTGACTGGGGAGACTGAGGTTTTTAACTCCACTGTTATTGGAGATTGTTTCACGGCCAGGCCTAACCCAGCAGTTTTTGCCCAGGCATCTGGGTAATCTGTTATCCATTTTTGGGGTAGCTTGCCTGTTTGATCAGACTTGGGGCATGTGAATGGTGGATGTTTATCTTCTACTAATATAGTTAAAGCCGTGACTATAGGAGTTTTTGCTGAAGTATTTAGAAATTTCATTTGGGGGCCTTCATGGTTAAAAGTTATTTTGGCCCGGAGCTTGATGAGCAGATCTCTGCCCATCAATGGGTCCAGGCATTCTGGGATTCCTAGGAAGGAGTGATGGATTTTTCCTTTCCCCAGGTCCATGGTCCTCTTAGTTGTCTAAGCCTGATATTTACTGTCATCATCCCTTTGAACTAGAGACCTTTTATTTGATAGAGGGCCCAATGGGGCCTTAAGGGCTGAGTATACTGCTCCTGTATTCACTTCAAAGTTTACTGGAGTCCCCTCCACTTCAAAAGTTACCCTGAGCTAGGGGATGGGTTCTGAGCCCTGACTTTCTTAGTCATCCTCCAGAGTCAGAATGGCCAGCTGGCGTGGCTGTCTCTTTATAGGGAACTCTATGGCCCAGTATCCTTTTTCTTTAGAGTAGGCACACTGATCTGAGGCCAGGGGTGGCCTCTGGCATGGGCCCTTCCTGTCACCCTATGTCTTAATTTCTGGCCTCTTTCTTGTTGTGATCAGGACCTTAGTCAATGCCTTAGTCTGTCTTTTGGTTCTCTCATCCTCCCTTTGCTCCCTTTCTTTCTCCCTGTTTCTCTCTTATAGTATACTTTCTTGGCTTCTTTGACAAAATCTCTCTTTTAATTTTTTTTTTAATATCCATGGCAGCTTGCTCAATTAAGGCCATCGTGACAGATGCTTTTTAATCTGCTGCCTGAGGATCGAAAGGAGTATATGTCTTATATGCCTCCATGATTCTCTCTAGAAACATAAATGGAGATTCATCAGGCCTTTGAATAATTTCTCTTACCATGGCCAAATAAGTTGGTCACCCAGCGGCCACTTGGAGACCCGCTGTTAGAGCCTGGCAATAATTGAACAGATGCTCCCTATCTTCAAAGGTGTTGGGGTCCCAGTTGGGTGGGTTTAAGGAGAAGCCAGTTTTGATTATGTTGGGAAGTTGTGTTGGTCGCCCATCAGGTCTGAGGATATTTTTTTCTACATTCCAGGAGATTTTTCTCTCATTGCTCTGTCATGAAGAGAGTCACTAGGTGGTGTTGGCAGTCACCTCAAGTAGGCAGGTGTGAAAACGTCGGTGAGTTCTCTGAGTTCTTTTAGCCGGGCCAGCTTCCTCCAGGGAAGGAGGGGCTGTGTGTGCGGCGGGACAGTCATCTGGATGACGCTGGGCCAGCCTAGCTTCCTCGAATGGTGGAGAGGCTGAGTCAGCAGAAGGGGAATCACTTAGAGGGTGTTAGGGGTTGGGAGACGAGGGCAGATGATAAGGAGGGGGTGGTGAGTCCAGTAGAGTCTTGAGACTCAGGGAGAACAGAGCGTGGAGGAGGAGGAGCAGAGAGGTTGAGATAGAATCGTGGGGGAAGGAGTAGGAGCAGGTGCAGGGACAAGGAAAGGCTTGACCCATGGAGGAGGAGATTTGTAGAGGTACTGACAAGTTAAGATATATGGCTGTTGATCTGGATGTCTATGTGTCACCTGCTGAAAGACAATATCTCGGACTTTTCAAATAAGTGTGAAGTTGAAAGATCCTTCTAGGAGCCATCCGACTGCAATGGTGGGTCATTCTGAGACACAGAATCTGCCAGGTCTGGCGTTTTACTGAAAAAGAAAGATTCTGAGCCCTTAAGCAGATTTTGGTCCAGTCATTAAGGGTCAGGGACAGAGGCATTGAAATGATCTGTCCCATAATGAAATATACACAGACACCGAAAGGAACGACACACAACACAGACAAGACAAGACAATAAAGACAGGCAATGGACGTCCAATACTGAGACCAGGACTGACTAGTCGGCAAAACCTGAAGGGCTGGCAATATCGAATCAGAAACAAAATATCACTGAGTCGAGGAGACTATTGTTCCACGATTTTCCGAGTCTATCCCCCAGGGACATGGCCTGTGGCTCTGTGACATGTGTGTCAGCCACCATGGGAGAGAGCTCACGCTCTTTACCAATAGCTGTTTTGCCATACCCTAACCTGAAGCCTGAAACGAGAAAGATGGGCCTTATTTACCCCCAGAGGAGCCCGTTGGGGGTATTTTGTCTGCAGCTTCCGGATCTTGCTAGGGCCACCAGATGTAAAGGTTGGGCGAGCATCTGCGGCAGAGACCACTAAGAGACTGTCTCATGCAACAGCAAAGGGTTTATTGGGAGTCCGGCATGAAGGGCTCAGAGATCACTTGAACAGAGCAGAGAGCCCTGAGAACAGCTTAAGAAATGGTTATATATTTTTCTTGGAGAGGGCAGGGAGAGAAATTTATTGATGGGTAATGGCGAGTGTCAGTTTGTGAGCAACTGGTTGACGGAGTACATTCTGCAGTTTGGCAGTTTGGGACAGCACATTCTGGGAACAAGAATAGTAAACAGTTCTCAAGATTTCAATGGTGTTTTGTTAAGCATACAGAAAAACAGGAAATGACAAGTATCTATTTTATTACCCTTTCAATATAAATATGAAAACAGAAATCTAGTTAAGATTTGAAGTCCAGAAGTTTATTTGGCCCTTGATTGGTATACTTAGCATTGAATTACGTTCTGTAGAGATGTCCCAGAAATATGGATATACAATGTCATAGGACCTTGTACCTTCTCGGAGGTCAGTTCCAAAACACAGTCTCTAAGGGGAATCACACCAAAGTGCAAGCCAAGTTGGACCCAGTTATCTCTTCCAACTTCCACACAAATGACCGCAGTTAAAACCAAAACACTCTCACATGACACTCATCTTCTTCCATATAGACACTCATCATAACTTCTGGCAGGAGGATTCCATGAGAGGCGCAGCACAAGACAGTGTCCCAAGTAAGCTCCCTTTCCCCTCATTTACCAAAAGTCAGGGTGGCCTGGAAACCCTTCCTGTGAACCAGGAGTGATCAAATATGCCTGCCGTTAACACAGCTCTGTTCTCCAATTTGAGGCCTACTGACTGTCGGTTTAGATTCTTTATTTGAATTGGATTCATAAGAAAACCCAAGAACCTATGGGCTAGCATCTGCAGGGCTTTGAATAACTCATTTGACCCATTGGATCCCTATTCTCACTTGAGGGAGGTTAAGAACCTTATGGAGGAATGCGAGAGACTTCATCCACAATGACTGATTTTTGGCCATTTTGATTTGGATCCACACATGGGATCTTTCTTACGATCCATCAGGTGCTGAGAATCTAAGCTCTAGGCTAACACAGGGCCAAAGGGCTGATTCAGACACATCCCTTTCCAAAGGAATTAAGCAAACAGCCACAGGTGATGCCCATTCATTTCCGTTTGAAAACTCTTTTCTTCAGGAATCTCGAAGGCGTGGCCTGAGGCAAAGACCTTCCTGACATTCAGGGCAACAGAACAATAGGTAATAAAAAGGCCAATTGCAGGGTTTCTCCACTGAGACTATCCTGGTCACACTGGTATCTGAGTTTTCTGAGATTCTTGCCAATTCCTTCAGCTATCCAGTACATGTCCATGTCACGGTGCTTGGAGGTGCTACATATCGTGGACACAAAAGCATGAGTCTATTCTGGAGAGTGGCCAGAATTCAGGAAGAAAACAGGAACTTAGGAAGATAGCCGGTGTTGCCCATTGATAAGGCAAGCCCTAGAGTATTCATTAATTGGGCAGGATGAATGCTGGGAAGCTTTCTAATAGACAGGAAACATCCATTGATGCATTCTCTTTTCTAATGTCTACAACCACGGACACAGTGGGATACACAGACATAGAAACACTCACCTTGTCCAACAACTTACTAGAAACAGTTCACTCCAAACCAAACAAACCGACTTTCCTACCTATTCTCTGAACATGAGACAAAACCACAAACACACATCCACACCCACAAAGTCACCTCCTTCCCCCAAGTAGGTCT
The DNA here is from genome assembly GCF_048772815.1 of Callospermophilus lateralis. Classification (NCBI taxonomy): domain Eukaryota; kingdom Metazoa; phylum Chordata; class Mammalia; order Rodentia; family Sciuridae; genus Callospermophilus; species Callospermophilus lateralis. Next base: position 549,681 of record NW_027514889.1, read on the forward strand.
CTCACTCTCCAGAGTGTCCTCTGACTGCTGGGTCATACTGTGTTCCCCCGATATGGCCTGTCCTGTTTCAGATCTGGTCTCCTTGTCCAACTCTGTGAAGTGGTCAGGAGCCAGCTGTGAGCCACTACCTGCTTTTTCAAAAAAGGCCCCTCTTCAGAGTTTTCCTGGCATTTGGCCATCCTCACATCAGTAGGTACCAAGAAAGACTGACTCTGTCCTTGCTAAATCGAAGCAAGTGAGACCACTAGGACTGGGACTGGGATTGGCTCTGTGTGCCTGGCTTCCTGGATCCCAAGTTCAGAGAGTTCCATTACCAAGGAAGTGAGGTGAGGTCGCATCCTTCAGGAACTGAATGAGGTCACTGCCTTGGCAACCACTTTGTCCAAACAGTTGCTTCCAAGAGTACCATGAAAAGGAGGCTGACCCTACATTCTGTGGCACTTTTGCAAATTAGGATGGTATATCAACCATAGGCACCAAGGAACAGCTCTCCACTCAGGCCTAGTATGGTCCATCTTCTCTATATTAGAAAGAGAGCCTTTAGTCCCGGGAGCATTGCAGTGAACCTCTGCACTAAAACTATTAGCAATCACCTGATGGAGGAGGCCTCCATAGGTAAGTGGCGCCTTTATAACATCTGATATCCGGTTAAGGGAGATCTCTTCTGATGACAGAGATGTGGCCTGGGGAGGCTCACATATACTCCTGTCCAGGACAGTAACAAGAATCGTTCTGTCCTCTGTTCTGTTCTGTAGGAAATTCCTCTGGAAGTGTAGAGAGGTGCCGACGGGCACGCACGCGCTCCTACCCTGGAGCTTTAGCAAGATGTTGCACTGTACCACTGTTTTTCTGTTTAGGCGCCGGGTTTCTGTTTTTCTTTTTGTGTGTGTGTGGTGTGTTTTGTTCTCCGTTCTATTTTTTTTGTTTGTTTGTTTGCTTTTGTTCATTTTGTTTTGTGATTTTGGTTGTAAAAACTTAAGGATATTGGACGTGAAAATGGGTAATAAAGAGAGTATGCCTGACACCCGTTTGAACTGTGTTTTAAGGAACTGCGATGAACTTTACCCCCCTTTGTTTAGCAGGATGATAGAAGCCCCTAGCTGGCTGCCTGGAGCACAACCATTGCAGAGGGCAATGCCTGCTGGGGACCTAAGAACTGAGTATCTCCCAGGTTAACAAGTGAAACTCCTTTAAAACCCCTTGTCCCTCCAGATCAAGAGAGTCACAACATTTGGCAGAGTCCCCTGTGTTTCTCCTTTGTTAGCAAAGCAATTAGCCTCCCCTTTTCTTTTTCTCAGAACCCATTCCTCATTATTTAATTGGTATAAATTGGCTTCTAGGTCAGGAACCGAACTTTAAGTTACATATTGGTACCCCCCCTCCGCCCCAGAACTTTGTGAGAGCTGTCTACTGAAATGTTAGGAGATGGAGCTTGCTTGGGGTGGAACTGAACCAGAGGAGCTAATCCTGTAAGTAAAAGGAGGGACTGAGGGACCCCCAGCAGCTGCCAAAGCTCTGTTGATTCAGGGAATACCCTCCTTCCTTCCGTGCACTGTAAGTATTATGCCACCTCTGTCTTGTTAAAAAAGAGAAAAAGAAAAAGGGGACACTAAATTCAGTAAAGTCACCATATAGACACTTTATTTTACATTTCAGGTTGCCCCTCTGTTAAAACATCTGGTCCCCCCCTGGGTGCCACTGGTGTAGTAGATTTTTTCTCTTATCTGCTCTGGTTTAAAGGATTCTGTCTGACAACCATAGTCTCTACCTCCTTTCTGTCTGTCTTGTGTCTTTGTTTCTGGTCCTTTAAGACATGTGCAATAATGTGTTGATATTATAAATTTTTTCTTGGGAATGATCTTAGCTGAATGTGTGTCTAAATGATGATGTTTTATCATAAAAAAACTGGTATCTGAATGGGTTTTTGAAGCATTGCACAATCTTGCAGTTAAAAGTCGGGTTTAGGTCATTGTTTAGTTTAAGATTTCAGGTAATTCATGCCAGAGAACTTAAATACTTAGGATGGAAAACTGAAGAACTCTACTTCCAAGTTGGCAAGTAACTTCCCAATCATTCACTTTTTTTTTTTTAACCAATTTTGAATTCGGTAGCCAGAGAAAATGTCACTGTGTGTACCAGTGCATTAATTTGGACAAGGATAGTAAACCATAGTATGGTATCTGTTGACAAAATAAGATGTAAAGACATAAAATTTTGTGAATTGTATCTTGAACTTGTATCATAATTTTCAACACCCCAACTGGAAAATTATGGTTAATATGCCTTAGGCCTGAGGTGTCTGCTCAGAATAGCATTTTTTTTCCTGCTCCTTCCAGACCTCAGCCATGACTCATGTTGAAATGCAAATGAAAAAAGCCTGCAAGCTTAGTAGGAGACTGATTTGATGCCTAACGGAAAAAAAAAGTAAATTGTATGGTATTTACTAATTACTGGCCAGTCATTTTTTCTAGGACTCTTATTGTTTTCCTTAGATACTTTATTATTTTTGAGCTCATGATTCTGAGCATACAGACCTAGGTTAATGTTTTTCTGATCAGTTCTATCTTTGACCAACTGTGGACTTTTTGAAACATTGCAATAGATATTTAACCTGTGAAAAACTACAAGGCCTTTACTATTATTATGTGTGCACAATTTTGTTATGTGTTGTCTGTCTATATAGACATATATCCGTATATCATATATATGATACACAAATTAACATATATAAGGAGCGCTCATTAAAAAAAGTGCTCATAAAAACAAATTTTAAAAAGTGGATCCAAAGATCTTTAGTTCACGTGGTTTAAATGTTTCAATTTAAATCGGATAAACAGATAAAAATAAATGTTTTTAAATTTAAGCTTACAAATTTTTCTAGGTGTTCAAAAATCTAATAAAATATTAATATCTACAAAACGTCTAATGTGCCTTGGTTCTAGAACATTTTCTTCAACATAAAAATGGTTTACACTGTTCAATACATTTCTCTAATATTTTGATAAATAAGTAAAGTAAATTTGATATGGGATTACTCATTCGTGAGTACTTTTGTTAGAAATCTGATTCATTTACTAAGGTCTGTATAAGTTTTTACTAAACTCTATATAAGGTTTTAAAAATCAGTCATGTGTTAATGAGACAAAAATTTTTTGAAACATAAGTTTACCCATAACATTGTGTTTATTAAGTTTTATTTTTTCTAGAGCAAGGAACCATAAAAATTAAAAAACTTATTAAATCAGAACTGTTATTTTAGAGCATTGTACTGCCATTTCTTTAAAAGCTAAACTTGGTTAATGTAGAAACATCAATGTAATTGTGATGCTATTAATGTTTTCATATCTTACAGGTATGCAAGTCTGTAAGGTAGAAACTTTAAAAGAGCATTATATCAAGCTCGTGTTCTGAAGTTGTATGGTAAAAAAATACATTGGAGATTTATTTACCTGTTATCAATAATATATGTAAAGTTTTATGTTACTTTTTACATTGTGGAACAATTTAAATGTATTTTTAAGTTAATGAGAGCCTAATCTATGTAAAAGTTGAAAACTTTCAGGCTTTCTTTAATTCATGTTTTAAATGTGATATCATATGGTGTTAGCTAATGTTCATGAGACCACAAACAATTTATGTAAACTTTGTCAATGTTGCTTTTAATTTTTACTTTTTAATAAAAACAACCCCATACCATTATTGTCATCTGGTAATAACAAAAGGGTAATCAAAGCAATATAAACAAATACTTTAGGATTATACTCCTAAACAAAAACACCTAAAAAAACAAAACTGCCTTCTCAATAATTCATGACTTCATTGATCATTTCTAGTTAGAGACACTTGGTAGCAGAGTAATATTATCTCCTTTTGGTACACAGTGACCCAGTTCTGTTCTTTACTTTGTTTTAAATCAATTTCTTCTGCATCATCTGATGAGAGGTTCATATACTTCTTAAAACCAATGATTGAGCCCTCAACCTGCACATTCACTTGCTCATAGAGCCAAACCTGAAATTGGGAACTATTTTGCAAGTGTCTGAAGATGAAGTTGATGGGTTACACCTTCACTGTCTGTACATTTTGACCTTGGCCACAGTACACTAAAATGGAAGTTCACAAACACCACAATGACCTAGAGGCTCCTCACATAGAAACTTACAGATCTGGTATACTGTTTTCTAGAAACCCTTCCAAATTATAAAGTAATTCTAATAATCCATGTTTATCATAATTTTTCCTACCAAAAACCAATCCTGAGTATGAACTATTAGTTTCTTAAGGAGTAGATCTTCCCAGACCCCCAAACAAAAAAAAAATAAAGATCAGCTTTAGAACTAAAATGCTTAAGATTTATAAAGAGCCCTGCCTTACCTGAGATAAGGCTGTGTGTCCCATCTTACTATATGTGAGAATGACTATGAAACAAGTACGTCAGATAATATTTCTTTAAAGTTATGTTAAAAACATAAAAAATGTCAAGATTCCTAGGATCTCAAACAGGGGATATAATGTAATACTCAGCCAAAAAATTTAGGGTAGCTATTACACGAACTAAGTATTTTTACTTTTGTTAATTTTAGTTGAAATTTTCTTATAAGTTCTCTAAAGATTCCCTGTTAGTGTTTTACAAATGTGTTGCTTTAAGAACACAACATGGGTTTATTCAAGATAATAAGTCATCACCTACAATACAGACAGAATAATACAGATCCCAATTAATAAAAAGATAATTATAAATTTATAGACATTAAAGTCCAGTACTCTTAATATAAGGCTGTTAAAATTAATTTGCTGGATGTTTAAGATTAGGATTTAAAATTAAAGTTAAATGAAAAGGGCCAAGAAAACCAATATTTGGCTCTTACCCTCTGAGTCAATCTGAATCCAGGGAACAGGGGACTTCTCTAAAGAGCTTTGCAACTCTGAGCCACATAACCTCCTGATCAGGGAGATTAATGAGACCACTGGAGAACAGAAAGCCAATCAGTGCATTTGTTATGAAGAGGAGAGTCATCAGAGAAAGGAGATATTCCTGATGCTTCTGAGGGAAGATAAATGGTCAAGCAAGACCTGGACCCACCTAGCGCAAATGGCACTAGCAGAATTGAAAATGTGCTCTCATTTTTCCAGAATTGACTCCCATAAAGCTCAGCTGACTGTTAACAATAGATAGAAACAAAAGTCCGTTTGACTGCTTCATCTTAAACACTTTGGAAAGACAGTTAAGACGAAAATTCAGCCATTCCTGGGCATTTTAAATAATAATAATAATAATAATAATAATAATAATAATAATAATAATAATAATATTTTAAGGTATGCACTTTATTTTAGCCTCCCAAAATAAGTAAGACTGGAGGCTACAAAGAAGGATTCTCAGACAGGAATGCCTGATACTTATAAAAAGAGACTATCAAGAAGAGCTGCCAGAGGCAGAAATTTTTAATTTAAGGCCTGCAGATATTCCTAACCAACACAGGTAGGCTTGGTGTTTGCTAGTACGATTATCCAGCCCTGAGTAACAGAATTAAAGGTTTCTCTATTAGACGCAGAGGTCATACTAGAAAAAGGATTTTACAAGATCAGATGACATTACATTGTTAAACTGTATCTTATGGGGAAGGACAACTGTAACACTAAAAGTTAAATATTAATTTGATAGTCCTGATAACTGGGGATATTAAAGACTGGTGAGGGAACTTCTATACACTAACATATTCCGGCTGCTGCAACATTTATTCAGTACTCATGGTTTTTGTTTCTCTCATAGAAGAACCCATCCCCAGATGACTTTACAACCTGTTCTTCCCCAACCAGACTTCAATCCGAAATGACTTCTAAAAGGCAACTCATGTCCCCCAACTGACTTATAAAAGGCAACTCATGTCCCTCACGCCATGCCCACTCACTTCACCCTGTCTCAGGTCAGAAGAAGAAATAATGATTGACGCCACTCTTCTTACAACAATGGAGAGAAAGATAAGTAGACTATCAATATAAGTAATTAATTAAGTCTGGTAAAATCAGGGAGATCGGTTTTGGGTAAGTTCTAAAAATTTGGAGAATCTTACCTGAGGGATTAAAATTTCCTCAGTGCTCTTCCCCTAATCTATTAAAGATTTGAAAGGGACACAGAGAAAAGGGGGAAATGATAGACCCAACCTGATCTTTTATTAAAATTGAGAGCCATCTTGCCACAAAGCCATGAAAAGGTAATTTTGGCTTTACCATAAATTACTGCAAATTCTGAACCTGCTTGAAATGCCTGCCCGTGCCTTGAACTCACGCATGCCCGGCTCTCTGACCAGATAGCAGCCCTCTCTGAAACTTTAGTGACACATCATAAATATTTGCCTTCTCTGGCCAGACAACATCCCTCTCTGAGGCTCTAATGGTCCTCTGAATTCTGATGTAGGGACAGCAAAAAAAACCTAAACTACCATTAGTGTGATGCTTGTCAGAGTTCTGTTATCTGTAACACCCCTTTTGTGTAACTTTCTGGGCTATAAAGCTGGGCTGTAGGAAAGCTGGGGTTGCTGTCTTGTTCCGGCTGTTTTGGGAGGGGAGGCAGCATGAAAGGTAGAAATAATAAGATTAATTTAATATGATTTTAATTAGAGTCAGTGGTCTTTTCTTGTGTCGTGGTCTAACAATTAACACTCCAAAAACATGGAGCTCTGACGGCCTAAAGACTTCTTGAGGAACTTCCTCTGAGGTTGGGCACTTGAAATATATGTTGTTGTAAGGAGCTTTAGCTTCCTTTCTAGTGAGACCATCAAAGATGGGTTTGAATCTATGTGACCTGGAGGACATGGTTTCTTGTATTCTAATGAACATAAGGCAGCAGTGCTGAATTTTCTCTTTGTAGGTAAACTGTGGCCACTGGGTGCTAAGTGTCTCCCCGTGTGGACTGTGAAGCCATTTTTTTCATCCTCCACTTTTCGTGGTGTTTCGTGCTGCTGCACTGGGAGTTTGGTATTTGCTTCATGAAATACAAAGAGTTCAACTGGGACCCAGTTTTGGAGGGAGTTCTGTCACTTGTGGTGGGTCAGGGTCTGCAGGAGAATGCAACAACCAGGTTATATCTCACAGAGCTTGCCCCCTTGTACATAGAAATCTGACTCTGAACTTTGCCCTGGAACCTCTCCATGTAACAAGATGCCTTTACATAGAAGGTTCTGCTGGATGCACAATGTCAGTCACAAGCCATTTGGAAGGCAATGGCAAATCCTCATGGCCACACCACAGATGTATTATCACACACCTGCCCACCACTGCAATAGGCCCACTACTCAGCAGGCTCCAACTTACTGGCATCTTTGTTCTACACCATTTTCATGAAACTCGGTCAATCATGGCATTCTCTTGTACACTAATGATCAGTAACAAGACATCCAAAGGTTCTCTAGTGCCACCTGATTATTGGAATTTCAAAAATTTCATTGTATTTATCTAGCCATTTTTCATGGATGAAGTTGGAGACACTGTGGGTTTCAGTTCATTCAGGAACCATTAAATGGTGAGGAAGCTCATTTCAATGAAAGCTCTGGAGAACTCTCACAGGCAAGTCTTCCCATAGAGTCTTCAAAAGGTCGCATGAAGCCAGGCCCATTGAGGTCTTCAATGTGACGTCCAAGGGTGTTCTGATTCTCAACTATGGCTGCCAAATCTTTCAGAATAAAATCATGTGATATCCTAGCTGAGATTCCAAGGCTCTGTGGAAAGCCACCCTGTCCTTGATCTCAGTTTCCAAGGGCGAATCCCATGCGTGGCCTCCTAAAATCTGAACACAGTTCATGGCAATATTTCTCTGAGATCAGTTCCAGAACTCAGACTTTAAGGGGAATCACACCAGAGTTCAAGCCCAGGTAGACCCAGTCATCACTTCCAACCGCCACACAAATGACCACAATTAAAACCAAAGCACTCCCACAAGGCCCTCATCTTCTTCCATATAGACACTCATCATAACCTGTGGTTCGAGGTTTCCATGAGGGGATCAGTCCAAGACAGTGTACAAAATAACCTCCCTTGCCCCTCATTTGCCTAAAGTCAGGGTTGCCTGGACACCCTTCCTGAGAACCAGGAGTGATCAAATAGGCCTGCCATAAATACTGCTCTGCTTCCCGAATTTGAGGCCTCCTGACTCTCGGGTGTATATTCTTTATGTGAGTTGGAATCATGAGAAAACCCAAGCACCTATGGGCTATCTTCTGCAGGGTTTGAAGAACTCATTTGACACAAAGGATCCCTATTTTCAATTGATGGAGGTCAGGAACCTTACAGAGGAAGGCGAGAGACTTCGTCCACAATGACTGCTTTTTTGGCCATTTTGGTTTTGGAAGCACACATGTAATCTTTCTTTAGATCCATCAGGTTCTGAGAATCTATGCAACAGCCTCACACATTGCCACGAGTCTGATGCAGACACATCCCTTTCCAAAGCAATTAAGCAAAGAGCTACAGGTGATGCCCATTAATTTCCATTGAAAACCATTTTTTCAGGCTTCACAAAGGGGTGGACTGAGACAAAGACGTTTCTGACATTCAGGGCAACAGAACAATAGGTAAGCAAATGGCCCAAAGCAGGGTTTCTCGAATGATATCTGAGTTCTCTGAGATGATCCCATTCCCTTCAGCTATCCAGTACGTGGCCATGTCACAGAGCCTGGAGGTGGTACATATTGTGGACACCAAACCATGAGCCTATTCTGGAGAGTGGCCCGAATTCAAGAAGAAAACAGGAACTTAGGAAGATAGTAGTTGTTGCCCATCTATAAGGCAAGCCACAGTCCATATATAAATTGGGCAGGATGAATGCTGTGAAGCTTTCTACAAGACAGGAAACATCCATTGATGCATTCTTTTTTCTAATATCTACAACCACAGACACAGTGGGATAAACAGACATAAAAACACTCGCCTTATCAAAAGACTTACTAGAAACGATCCAATCCAAACCAAACAAAGCGACTTTCCTACCTTTTCCCAGATCATGAGAAAAAAACACAGACTCACACGCACACCCACAAAGTCACCGCCTTCCCCCAAGTAGGTCTGTAACTATCCGGAGTGTCCTCTGACTGATGGGCCATACTATGTTCCCCCAAAATGGGCTATCCTATCTCAGATCTGGTCTCCTTGCCAACAATGTGAAGTTGTCAGGTGCCAGTGGTGAGCCACTACCTGCTTTCTCAGGAAAGGCCCCTCTTCAGAGCTCTCTTGGCATTTGGCCATCTTCACATCAGTAGTTACCAAGAAAGACTGACTCTGTCCTTGGTAAATCCAATCATGTGAGACCACTGGGACTGGGACTGGGACTGCCTCTGGGTGCCTGGCTTTTTGGATCCCAAGTTCAGAGAGTTCCATCACCAAGAAAGTGATGTAGGTCACTTCCTTCTGGAACTGAATGAGGTCACTGCCTAGGCAATCACTTTTTCCTAACATTTGCTTCCAAGTGTCCCAATAGATGGAGGCTGCCCCTACTTCCTGTGACACTTTCACAAGTTAGAATGGTATATCAAACATAGCACCCGGAAGCAGCTCTCCACACAGGCCTGGTTTGGTCCATCTTCTCTACATTAAGAAGAGAGAGATTGCTTCAGACACACCCATTCATCCTGACCAGGTTGTTTGTCGTGGAAGATGACTTTTGCTCTCTCAGGTCCTTCATAGCTTCCTCTATCTTCCCCTGGGTTCATTTCTGCATGGACCTTTGAGGTTCTCAGCAGGTGGAAGGTCTCTCATGTTCCTGTATTGTAAGACCAACTCTGTCCCTGCTCTTCTGTAAAGTTAGATGGAGGGCAAAGAGTATGGTTAGGGTTAATAACATGTTTGATTTGGGTTAGGAATCATTCTGCTGGATGAATAATGGTATTGGGAACCTGCGATATTTGTAAGTATATATAGAGGTGAAATATATGTATGAAAACAGAAATCTAGGTAAGATTTGAAGCCCAGAAGGGCATTGGATCCTTGATTGGGATACTTAGCTTTGAATTATGTTCTGCACATGTGTCTCAGATAAATCTATACACAATGGTATAGGACCTTGTACTTGGATGATTGAATGTCGAAGAGAACATTCAGTCTAAAAAGGATAGTTGGTAGGATTAGGAAGATAGTTGGTAGAATTAGAAAAAAAGAGTGAGTATAGGATTTGAAAAAAAAGTTCTTTAGCAATAGGGTTTCAGGTAGAGAGAAAATGTAAATGTCAGCACATGTGAAGAGTTGGTCACAATGATGAATTGGGGAAAATATGTAGGAAAGCAGATATCAATAGAGACATAGGAAATCAGGGAAATGATAAAGTGATTGATTGGATTAGACATTTTCAGCAGGCTTGAAGTTGAATATATAATCTTAGGAAGAAACACATATGTAGTCACCAATAGGATTGACATTTGAGAGCATTAGCCAACCTGGACACGGGTGATTTTTATAATCCATACTCATATTCCATTTAGGCTTTGGTACAATCGTAAGTGTGACTTTGCATTTTCTTGCCAGAATATTACTGTGATAAAATGTATATGTAGATCAGGTGACATGAGTATTTCTTGCACCATCTCTGGGAGCAATATTTTGAAGAGGTATAAATTAGTATTGGGGGCACAAATAGGTGTACCATGTGTGTATGAATATAGAGAGAATGATTGAATAGACCATACTGTGAATAAATAATATAACTTGTTCCAACTTTACAAATTGGAATAAATTTATATCTCAAAATACATAGCAAATCTTATATTGATATACATACATTCATTCCAACCAGTTATACATCTAATGGTAATATTAGGGTTGTAGTTTATCATAAATTCTGTGTGAGTTTTGCTTCAAAATTGATTATGGAAATCGAAAATAATGTATTTGGAAAGAAGTCTCATGAAATGAGCAGTCAAAAACAAGTAGGAATATATGTGTTCTGAAGCAGGAAGTGATTGAATGTGTTACAAATGTCTTTAAATTTGTGAACTTGTGGATGAAATGTACATTTTATGATGTACAAAAACTGAAGAAATAGAAATGTACCAGTGTTGAATAAAATTGAACGTCAAAATACACATCATGTCCCATAGGAATCTAGTAGCATTGATGTTAAAGTGGGTCAGTTACTGTAGAAATATAAGGATTTGCTTGCACCATTCACTGAAGTAAGTTTTCAGTACTAGAAAACAAATATGTATTTCAGGTGGATGAATGTTTCTGAAAATAATCTTATGAAAAGTTGATTATAAAACCACATACATGAACATTAGTGAATTTAGGGAGTGTATAATAAGACACATGTATTTCATATTTTGAAAAATCTAGAGTGTATATATATATATATATATATATATATATATATATATATATATATATATATACACACACAAATACATTGGAAAGTAGAAAATATATGCCAATCAAAATTCATCATGAAATATATATCATCCACAGATCCAAAAATATTAATTTTACTGAACATGGATTTATGTATAATGTTGCTCAACTAAAAAGCTCACTCATAGTTTGAATTTTCAGTTCCAAAAGCATTTAGGAGGAGTGATTTCTTCTCATACTTTGTATCTGCCAAGTTAGCCACCTCACAAAAATGTACATGTATTCCAGGTAGGATTTTGTATGTGCATATAAAAATACATGTGCTGAATTGGCTACAGAAAATGGGAGACAGGAATTCACATGTGTGTTAACTTTAAAAACACATGGAGAACAATTTCAAGAAAAAAATTGACAAGATTTATAACTCCTACCCTATATCATGGAAAAGGCAAGACCAACTATTCACCATGCCTCCTCTGAACTGCTTGCATTTCTATTCTGTTTGGGTTATTTTTCTCCATCATATTAGGATTAGTAGTCAGAGTCTAGTAGGGTATGGGTTAGTGTCAGAGTTTCAGTATTTCGAATGAAAAATTGCAAAATGTATCCAATGTGTATGTAAATATGTGCTACACAAAAATCTTCCCACTCTTATCCAGAACAATGTCTTGACAATACCTTCGCCCCAAGTAAGAAACAATTAGAGGAAAAGAGTTAGAAATTCCGTGAATACATATCTGGAATTGAAAACAATCAGGAGTTCACAATCTTGGAAGTGGTAGAGGAGTTTTCAAAAGTAAGGAACAGGGTAAACACTCCACAAAAATGGAATTCTGCTGGCCTAGAGACTTCTTGGGAAACTCTCTGTGAGGTTGGGCACTTGAAATATATGTTGTTGTCAGGAGCTTTAGCTTCCTTTCTAGTGAGACCATAAAAGCTGGGTCTGCATCTATGTGACCTGGTGGACATTGTTTCTTTTTTTCCCAATGAACATGAGGCAGCATTGCTGAATTCTCCCTTTGTAGGTAAACTGTGGCCCCTGGGGGCTAAATGTCTCCCCATGTGGACTGTGAAGCCATATGGTCATCCTCTATTTTCGTGGTGTTTTTTGCTGCTGCACTGGAAGTTTGGTACTTGCTTCACGAAATACAAGGAGTTTAAATGGAACACAGTACGGGAGGGAGTTCTGTCACGTGTGGTGAGTCAGGGTCTGCTGGAGAATACAAGAACCAGGCTTCTATCCCACATAGCTTGCCCCCTTGACTATAGCAACCTGATTTTGAACAGCGTCCTGACACCTCTCCATATAACAAGATGCCTTTACATATAAGGGTCTGCTGGTTTGACCATGTCAGTGACAAGCCATTTGGAAGCCAATGGCAGATCCACATGGCCCCACCACAGATGTTTTATCACACACCTGCCCACCATTGCTCTAGGCCCACTAGTCAGCAGGATCCAACTTTCTGGCATCTCTGTTAAACACCATTTTAATGAAAACCAGTCAATCAAGGCACTGTCTGGTATACTCATTGTTGGAAAAAGTATAAACGGCAGCCATACCCCAGAGAAAAACCCCAAAATGGCGCCTAAGGACTTCTTCTTCCTACCTTCTTCTTTTCTGAAGTGGCACGAAAAGTTCCCGCCGGGTGAACTCTCCCACTGGTGCCAATTTCAAATCTCGCTGGCGGGGAACCTTAGCCCCAATGAGAACTAACTCCTGGGCTCCGGATCTGATATCTGAAAGAACTTGCCAATAAACGGGTTGCCTGCCATTTATCTAAGTCCTTTCATCTCCTCCTTAGTTCTATATAAGCACACAGCTTTTTGCAATAAAATTGGAATTCTCCCGGCGAAGTGCCTTTGAGTGGGGAGTTCTTTCATTTTGGTGCCCCGTTTGAGGATACGGGTGAGCTCTTTCCAACAAGAGCCCCGTCCCCCGTTCCGCCCAGACACTCCGTCCTGGTCCGCTCTTTTCAGACGCCAGCTTCCTGCACTCACCACTGATCTGATGTATGTAAGCTTCCCCTGACCCCGGCTCGCCAACTTCCTTCGGGCTACCGCTAGTTTTGTGACCCTGATCGTCCAGCACACTCTAGACGCCCGGTAGGGGAGAGGGAATTCCTCCCATCAAGACCTTTACTGGTCACAGTGGACCCTCTAGTGATCCGTTTCCCTTTGGGGCATGAGGGTTCTGAGTTTACACTAGAGGCTCTGTGGTTTTTCCTCCTTTGCTGCCACTGCTGCTGCCGGCTAGATTTGCTGTTTCCTGCAGGGCTGCTGTGTCTGGCTGAAGCTGCCTCTCTGCTCAGGGAAAACTGAACTCCCGTCCTAGAACTGCATTCTGCTGGAGCTGGAGTTCTGTTTTCATTACTGACTTCTTCAGCTGCGTTCGAAAACTTTCCTGACGTCAGGTTGCCCATGGCTCCAAACCCATTGGGTCTTCCAGATCGCACTTCACTGGTGACGACCAGGTAGTACCCTCTGTATTTCCTCACGACAGCTGGTCATTTTGGGGACACCCACGTGACCCCCATTCGCCCTGAATTTCCTGGAAGCCGTTCCAGCTCGGGTTTTCTCTTTGTCACTCTCGCTTACTCTTATTCTCTCTCTCTCTCTCTCTCTCTCTCTCTCTCTCTCTCTTCCATCTCTCCCTGTGACAATGGGCACCTCTTCATCTGTACCTGAAGCCTCACCTCTCAAATGTTTAATAAAAAATCTGGCCACACTCTCCCTCACACCAGACATCAAGCCCAAACTTTTAATTAAATTCTGTACCCAAGATTGGCCTCCATATCCACTGGATAATGGCAATCATTGGCCTCCAGAAGGCTCCTTAGATCCAAACCTCCCCTGGGACCTTTTTAACTACTGCCAGCGTCTGGAAAAGTGGAGGGAGATTCCCTGCATTGAAGGTATTAGCCTTCCCACACAGCACCTTGTCTCTGCTCCTCCTGCCCTCCCCGTCAGGTCCTCCTTGCTTGCAATCCCCTCTCTTTCCCTACTTCTACTTCTGACTTCACAGATTCTTCCTCATTCAACCCAGCAGATGAATCCCCACCTTCTTCCCAGCCCCATCTGCCCCTTCTCTTCTGAAATACCCTCCTCATCCTCTGCCTGATTCCATGGATCCTCAGCCTTCCATTTTATCCCCCTCCCCTCCGTCCTCTTCTGCCTGCTCCACTTCCTCCTCTTCCAAAGAGACACTCCCTTCCCCTCCCTCTCCTTCCTGTCCTCCGCCTGCCTCTCTCAGTCCTCCTTTTACCAGGTCTAAAGGACTCCTTCCCACCCCAAAGACAATCGCACCCCTTCGTGAGGTAGCTGGTCCTGAGGGTGTCATCAGAGTCCACGTGCCCTTCTCCAGGTCAGACATTACTCAGCTAGAGAGCAAGTTAGGCTCAATCACCACTAAACCAACCACTTACATTCGGGAGTTTCAATGGGTCCTGCAAGCATATAGCCTCACTCATCATGCCATATACATGCTCTTGGCCAATACACTTCTCCCCGAGGAAAGGCAATGGGTCTGGGAGCTAGCCCAAGCCCATGCTGATGAAAATCATAGGACCAATCCTGACCACCCCACGGGCTCTCATGCTGTCCCAGAGCAGGAACCCTATGGGATTACAACACCCCTGAAGGCTTACAGACTCATGACCTTTTTACATCCTGCCTCTTGGCGGGCCTGAAAAAGGCGACCCACAATGCTGTTAACTTTAAAAAGGTGCAGGAGGTCATTCAAAGGAAGGAGGAAACACCTTCAGAATTCCTGGATAGACTAACCAAGGCCCTTCAACACTGCACATAACTCGACCCAGAAACCCCTGATGGCCGTCATCTCTTAATGACATATGTTCTGGCCCAAAAATACTCTGACATTAAAGCCAAGCTTAAAAAGCTTGAACAGGGCCCTGCTACTCCTCAGACCGAAATCCTCGCTGTCTCTTTAAAGGTTTTTCATGGTAGAGAGGATGAAAGTGAATGTCGTAGGAAGAGAGCTGAAAATGCCAAATTCCAAATGTTGGCCCAGGTCATTCAGAGAAGGCCATCACCACGCCGTCCCAATGTGACACCCCCTGGAGCTTGCTTCAAATGTGGTAAGGATTGTCCTTCGCCGAGAACACCCTACAACCCCTGCCCAACATGCCATCAAAGGAGACACTGGGGGGAAGACTGCCCAACAACCCGGAAGGGAGGTTGGTCAGCCACCCGGCAACCCCAGCCTCTCCTGGGCTTGGCAGAGGAGGAATGATGGAGCCCTGGGCCTTCCCTCCAGATTATTACCATCAAGAATCAAGAACCTAGGGTCACCTTCCTGGTGGATGGACGCTTCATTACCTTCCTTTTGGATACTGGTGCCACTTTTTCGGTCTTGAGGGAGTATTGGGGTTCTACCACACCCTCAAAAACTCCTATTGTCGTGGTAGGAGGTAAACATATTTTCCCTCAAAATCCCTTTTGTCCTTCACTCACTCCTTTCTCGTTATGAGCCATTGCCCCATTCCCCTTCTGGAAAGGGACATACTCTCACTATTAAAAGTCACCATTCACATATCACCCCACACCTCTCCTACCTCTCATTTCCTCATGATGTTCCTAGGGGCAGATACACCTCCTCCATGCACTTTCCCACGACTATCTAAACCAGTTAACCCTGAGTTTTGGGACACAACTACACCCTTTATGGCTAAATGCAGTCCTTTTCATATTGTCTTACTGGAGCCTTCAAGATATATTAGTCAACCATGATATCCACTCACAACCACAGGCTTCCTCAGATTAGAAGCCATCATCCAGGATTTATAATTAAAGGGGTATCTTAGGCCTACACACTCTCTTTTCAACACCCCCATTCTGGCAGTTAAGAAACCTAACGTGTCCTACAGGCTGGTTCTAGACCTTCCCCTTGTCTACTCCTCTGTGGTCCCCATCCACCCGCTAGTGTCCAACCCTTACACCCTCCTCTCTCAGATCCCTGCCACTACTACCCACTTCTTGGTTCTAAATTTGAAACATGCATTCTTTTCTATTCCCTTGTTCTCAGAATCTCAGGATATCTTTGCTTTTACTTGCACTGACTCTCACACCCGCCATTCTCATCAGCTTACCTGGACTGTCCTCCCACAGTGATTCAGGGATAGCACCCATCTCTTTGGCCAAGTTCTTGCCCAGGACCTCACATCCTTTCACCCGACCTGTCCTGACTCTACTCTCCTTCAATATGTCGATGACCTTCTTCTATGTAGTCCCTCTGGGAACACTCTCAATCCCACACTGCACAGCTTCTTAATTTCCTAGCAGACAAGGGAAATAGGAAGTCTCCCCACAAGGCCCAGGTTTCCCAGTCTTCTGTCACCTTTCTTGGTTTTTGCCTTACACCCAGAAAAAAGGAAATAACACTGGATAGGAGGCAACTCCTCTCTGATCTTCCAGTGCCCCATACAAAAGCCAAAATACTATTATTCCTAGGACTAGCAGGTTATTTTAGGGCCTGGATCCCAAATTATTCTCTTCTATACAAATCCTGTATGAACTAGCAAAGGGACCCCCTAGTGAATCTCTTGCCTCCTCCCCAAACTACCACTTGCGCAGGCTTCAGCAACTTGTCTTAAAGGCACTTGCCCTTCACCTTCCTGATCTTTCAAGACCATTTCATGTATATGTCCATGAAAAAGGGAGGCAAGAACTTGGGGTCTTAGGTCAAAACTATGGGCCTACATTTGCACCTGTGGCATATTTGTCCAAGCAAATTGACCCTACCATCCGTGAGTGGGCCCCTTGCTTAAGAGCTCTGACTGCTGGACAAATTTTACACAAAGAAGCCTCTAAGCTTACTTTTGGGGCCCCTTTAACTATCCACTCCCCACATCACTTGAAGGATCTTTTAGCTTATAAGGGCTTTCAAACCCTTCCTCCATCCAGAGTTCTGTCACTCCTCACTTCCTTTCTGGAAAACCCTAACATTACTTTCCTCCCCTGCTCTGCACAGAACCCTGCCTCACTGCTCTCAATGACTCCCACGTCTAACACACCAACTCATAATTGGTTGGAAACCTTAGATGATTTCCTCCCCTGTCATTCTTCCATTTCTGAGAGACTACTAGCCAAGCCTGACCTTATCTGGTTTACTGATGGCAGTTCCTTTAGGCAGAATTGCACTCATTACTTTGGATACACTGTAGTTTCAGCCACTGAGATTAAGAGGCCCAAGCTCTGCCTTCAGGAACTACCAACCAGCAGTCTGAACTTATAGTAGCCACTCGTGCCTGCCTTCTAGCACAAGGAAAATCCCTAACCCTTTATACTGATTCAAAATATGTCTTCCATATCTTATCCCATGCTGCAATATGAAAGGAGCGAGGCCTACTTACCACCAAAGGTAATGTGATCACTAATTCGGCTCTTATAACCAATCTGATAAAGGCCTCCCACTTACCCACCCAGGTGGGAGTTGTCCATTGTAGGTCTAATTAGAAGGACGTCTCTCTTATCACTGAGGGCAATGCCAAAGCTGACCAGGCGGAACAAATGGCTGCTACCACTTCCAATGATGGACCCCCTGGGGGACATATAATGGCCACTTTAGACAGCTCATCTGAAGCCCCTACTTCTTCCAGTAAGAACAAGGATCTCTTCAAGTTCCTTCATACTCTATTCCTTTCCAATTCTCAGTCTTTGACCCTCTTTTTACAGAGCTTCTTCTCGCTCACCCTCTCTGACAAAGCCATGCTACAGAATATAGCCTCTAATTGTCAGATCTGTCAGTGGACCAACACTTATACTCCTTTAAGGCCCAAACCTTTTCCTTCCCACCAAGCCCGGGGACACATTCCCACTGCTGACTGGCAGGTAGACTTCACCAACATGCTCACAGTATGGCGCACTAAATACCTCCTTGTCTTTGTGGACACTTTCTCTGGTTGGATTGAGGCATTTCCCACTTCCAATAAAACGGCTTCCACTGTAGCTTTAATCTTACTGACAGACATCATCCCCAGGTTTGGTATGCCCACTTCTCTACAATATGACAATGGCCCTGAGTTTATTTCTAGAATCACACAAAAGGTCTCTCAAGCCCTCTCCTTCAAGTGGCATTTCCACTGTCCATATTATCCACAAGCTTCAGGGAAAGTGTAAAGGGTAAATTGTACTCTAAAGGAAGTCCTTACCAAAATGACAATGGAATTAAACTTAGACTGGGTCAAACTCCTTCCCTTGGATTTGCTTCGAATCAGAGCTCTCCCTAAAAACCATCTTTACTGTCTCCCTTTGAGATAATATATGGAAGACCTCTTATACCCCCTGGGTTGGTCATTTCACAAGGACCTCTCACCCGAGATTTGTCTTTGCCTCTTTTGTATCATCTCCGCTCGGAACTCTGGAAATATCAGGACTGGCTTCATCCGGACCCAGTGTCCTCTCCAAACACTCCTCCCTTAACACCTGGGAGTCTAGTATATTATAATACCCCAGAGGAGAAAGGGACTCTTGCCCCAAAATGGGAAGGCCCCTATCCTGTCATTCTCTGTACCCCCACTGCCGCCAAACTCTCCTTACCAGACAACCATCTAACTCCCTGGATTCACATTTCTAGGTTGAAGCCATATCACCAGGAGGCCCCACCTGCTGACGACAGGACCAACCCAGAGGAACTTCAAGAATCACCTCCTGAACCTCCCATTAACTCCTGCTCTCCACACTCATCTCACCCATTTAAGTTGCGGCTCACACGGTGTTCCATGCAGCCCAATTCCTCTTAAAAAAGTCACAATGGGCTCTCTCAACACCCTAATCTTCTGTAACTGCTTGTTTTTTGTGCTCTGCTTATTTTCTGTGCTCTATCGGGACTGGTCTTTACCCTCCTCTCCTACCATGTATTTATTCACTCTTCAGGAACGATACTCAGAACATGGCATGTAGAAGGTCCGTGCAGTGGATGCAACTACTTGCTTCATCCACAACTGCACCTCTATTTCCCTAAAATTGTCACCTTCAAGGACCTTCGTCCCTGGTAGCTGGAACTGGCTTTTCATTTGCTTCCTTTTTGATCAAACAAAAGACTATTGTCATTGGTGGCCTGAGATATATAATGGGTGCCCCTATTGGTCATGCAGGTTCCATGATGAACATGGTAGCTATTCTTACCACTCACTTTGTTACCCTAAAGTGTGGACTTCTAGTTACCTAAAGTGGGATAAAGTCTCTTTATCTGATAACAATGGATGGTATACTTTAGATATACCTGACCCCAAGGCCAAACGTTGGGACTATGTTGAGTTTGCTGTCTATGCTCGGACAACCTCAGCCAGACCCACAGGGTGGATGACAGTTGGCCGCACCCTGATTATGCCACCTAAGGCAACCATCCAGGTAGTTGAACACATTAAGGAGTCAGAATCAAAACTTTTAGATCTTATCCATAGCTCATCCACAAAGGATTCAGACCCTTCAACCCCCTCAGGTCCCCCTGACACATGGCTCAATTTGTTACACCAATCTCTTCGATTATTAAACTCCACCCTTCTTTTTGTGCCTCCTTCTCAGTGCTTTCTCTGTGCTTCACTTAGTCCCATTAGCGGCAGGAAATATTTCAGCAAAAACCTACAATTTCTCGAAGAAAGGACAACCCCTACATGTGACACGTATCCCACTGTGGGAAAGTTATTTCACCAATACTTTATTTGCTTTCATCTGTTTCCACCTGCCAATAATGAATCCTTTACCCATTTGTTCCTTGAGCTTAAGCACCCAATCGAGCCCTGCATTTATGCAACCTGGACATTTCCTCTGGTGTAATGGGTCTTTAAGTACCTCAACGATCAATGTCTCTGGCACCTGTTTCTTGGTTACTGTAGTTCCTCAGCTGTCTTTGTATACTCCCACCGAATTCCGACAGTTGGCCCTACCTTCCTGAACCCGTAGGGCAGTCTTTCTGCCGGTTCTGGTAGGCCTCACTTTAACAACCTCAGTGGCGGGTCTCGGATTCTCTGGTGGAGCTATAGGTCATGCTCTATGGGCATTCAAAGACCTGCAACAAAAACTGCAGGAAGCACTCGATACCACTGCTGAGTCTCTGGGCTCCTTGCAGCGCCAGGTTACTTCATTGGCACAAGTGGCTTTACAGAACCAAAGGGCAATTGATCTTCTCACTGCAGAAAAAGTGGGTACATGCCTATTCCTCAGAGAGGAATGTTGCTCTTATGTTAATGAATCTGGGCTGATAGAAAAAAATGTTGTTAAATTGCAGAAATTATTGACCAAATTGCTCAAACCTAGCTCCTCCAATCCCATAACAGGGTTCTTCCAATCCTATCTTGCCATGTACTTACTACCTATCTTGGGGCCCCTTATTGGGATGCTCCCTTTTTTTGCTCTCTTGCCATGCATAATGAAGTTCCTTCAAACCCAACTGCAAAAAATTTCTAATCAAAATTTCAACCAGCTTTTGCTTAGGCACTACCATCCTCTGATGACCGATGAACCCCTAACATCTCCAAGAGAACAGTTCACTCAGTGATGAAGCTCACTACCAGGCACGATGGAATGCAACGTACATCAGACAGCGGGAGGCAACGAGCTTGGAGAACCTCTCAAGCTGCCATCCTGGATTCATGAGTCTTTATGACCTTCTAAGCTTCCTCATGGCCCTTGGCCTCTTCTATGTCAGTCCCCCAACATGGAACTTCTGCCAAAAATTGACCTTTGCTTTAATTTTTATCTTCATTCTGTTTTTATTCGCTCTGATCTTCTTCAAGTGCTGGTGACGCCATGACCAGGCAACGCTTCCAGTATTTCCTAGAGTCTCTGTTACAGGACCAGTAGCTGATACCAACAATCTCCTCCATCCAGGACTGGTTTCATGCCATCGACAACTTGTGGCATCAGGGAACTTTCATAGACTTTACCCCTACTGAAGTAGCTATCTATACCACTGGCTTTTATTTCTGGCTGCCATGATATCCCCAGACCTGGCCCCCGAGCATTTGTCCACTTTTCTTTCTAGGCCCCACAGCACCCCCACACAGCAGGCAGCAGCCAGAAATGACAAACAATGCCCCACTTTCTAAGAAAACAAAAAGGGAGGAATGTTAGGAAAAGTATAAATGGCAGCCATACCCCAGAGAAAAACCCCAACATGGCACCTAAGGACTTCTTCTTCGTACCTTCTTCTTTTCTGCAGTGGCGTTAAAAGTCCCTGCCCTTGTTAACTCTGCAGCCAGCGCCAATTTCAAATCTCACTGGTGGGGAACCTTAGCCCCAATGAGAATTAATTCCTGGGCTCCGGAGCTGATATCTGAAAAAACTTATTCTCAGAACATGAGACCAAATCACAAACCCACAACCACACCCACAAAGGCACCTCCTTTCCCCAAGTAGGTCTGTGACTATTCGGAGTGTTCTCTGACTGCTGGGCCATACTATGTTCCTCCGAAATGGCCTGTCTTGTCTCAGATCTGGTCTCCTTGGTCAACTCTGTGAAGTTGACAGGAACCAGTGGTGAGCCACTACCTTCTTTCTCAGGAAAGGCCCCTCTTCAGAGCTCTTCTGGCATTTGGACATCTCCAAATCAGTAGGTACCAAGAAAGACTGACCCTCTCCTTGGTAAATCCAAACAAGTGAGACAACTGGGACTGGGACTGGGACTGGCTCGGGGTGCCTGGCTTCCTGGATCCCAAGTTCAGAGAGTTCCAACACCAAGGAAGTGAGGTGAGGTCACTTCCTTCAGGAAATGAATGAGGTCACTGCCTTGGCAACCACTTTGTTTTAGCAGTTGCTTCTTATGGTCCCTTTAGATGGAGGCTGCCCCTACTTCCTGTGACCCTTTCATAAGTTAGAATGGGATATAATCCATAGGCTCTCAGGAACAGCTCTCCAAAAGGCCTGGTTTGGTCCGTCTCCTCTACATTAAGAAGACAGAGGCTGATTCAGACACCAAACTTCATCCTAACAGGTTGTTTTCCATGGAAGATGACTTTTGCTCTCTCAGGTCCTTCATAGCTGCCTACATCTTCTCCAGGAATCATTTCTGCACATACCTTTGAGGTTCTCATCAGGTGGAAGATCCCATACATTCCTGTATTGTAAGACCAACACTGTCATTGCTTTTCTGTAAAGTTAGATTGAGGGAACAGTGTATGGTTAGTGTTAATAACATTTTCAATTTTGATTAGGAACCATTCTGCTCGATGAACAATGGTATTGGGAACCTGTGATATTTATAAGAATATAGAGGTGAAATATATGAACGAAAAGAGAAATCTAAGTAAGATTTGAAGCCCAGAAGGTCATTGGGTTCTTGATTGGGATACTTAGCATTGAATTACGTTCTGCACAGATGTCTCAGATAAATCGATATACAATGGCATAGGACCTTGTACCTTGGATGATTGAATGTAGAAGAGAACATCCAGTCAAAAAGGGATAGTCAATAGGATTAGGAAGACAGTAGGTAGGTTTAGGAAGAAGAGTGAATATAGGATTTGGACCAAAGTTTTTTAGCAATAGGGTTTCGGTTAGAGAGTGAATGTTAGTGATAGCACATGTGAAGATTCAGTCACAATGATGAACTGGGGAAAATATGTAGGAAAGCAGATATCAATAGACACATTACAAAATCATTCAAAGTGTAAAGTGAGTGACAGCTTTAGACGTATTCAAAGGGTTGAGTTTGAATATATAATCTTTGGAAGAAACAAATATGTAGTCACCAATAGGATTTTCATTTGAGATCATTAGGCAACCTGGACATGGATGTTTTTAGTAATCCAGGATCACTTTCCATTTAGGTATGGTACAATCATAAGTGAGAACTTTGCTTTTTCTGTTCAGAATATTACTGTGATAAAATGTATATGTAGATCAGGTTACATGTATTTGTTCCACCATTTCTGGGAGCAATATTTTGAAGACGTATAAATTAGTATTGGGGGTACAAAGAGGTGTACCCTGTGTCTATGAATATAGAGATAATACATGAATAGACCATACTGTGAATAAATAATATAACTGGTTCCACTTTAAATAATGGATTGAATTGATATCTGTAACTAAGTAAGAAATCTTATATTGATATACAATCATTCTTTCCAACCACTTATACATTTAAAGGTAATATTAGGGTTATGGTTTATCATGACGGGTGTTTTGCTTCAAATATGATAAAGGAAATCGAAAATAATGTGTTTGGAAAGAAGTCTCATGAAAAGAGCAGTCAAGAAACATGGAGGAATACATGGGGTCTGAAGCAGGAAGTGATTTGAAGTTAAACAAATGCGTATAAATTTGCTAAATTGTGGATGAAATATTTATATATCCTCTGATGTGCATAAACTGAAGAAATAGTAATGTTCCAGTGTTGAATAAAAATGAACGTCAAAATGCACATCATGTCCCATAGGAATCTAATCTACTTGCATTGATGTTAAACTCGTGTCAGTTACTGTAGAAATATTATGATTTGGCTTTTTTTTTGGTGTTATAATACAATTTATTTTAGTACTAGCATGCCACAGAATGTAGAGGAAGGAACAATGGATTATTATTATCATTGTGATAATTTAAGGTTTTATATCACATTAAGCTATAATATGGCATAATATATCTTATGAATTAGAGAAAAATTTTTTTAAAAAACCTATTATTTAAGGACCATATGCACTGACAATTTAAATGGCTTTCTCGTGATTTCAATTTCTATCAATTGTGTATTAATTGCCAAATATTTATTTTAGTACTTTTCATATTCATAATTGATATAAAGTCAATTGTTTAATTCTTCTTGTAAGTAGTTACTTATTACAGCAGGGACATTATTAATAATTCTAAATCTTTATAAGAAAAATGGTACAAAGTTATTTTCATGCAAAATTAAGAATAATTGCCTTCTCTGAATGTTTGATTGTTAATACATATAACAAAGAGCTTTTGATGAGTCTCTTCCGCAGTAAAACATAAAATGCAAAGATATAGTTGGGTATGTATGTCCAAATAAAGATAAGAAGAAATACACATTATTAGCTAGAAACAATTAAATAAAAGATGAAAAGAAAAATCCAATACATTGTACGAACTTGTCAGATGAGGTAGTATTCTGGAAGAATAGCCTAAGGCTAGACATGGTCCATGACAAAATATTAACTAAAAAAATGAAATATGAAAAATATAGGAAATGCTATGAATTTTTCATGAAGGTAGGTGAATTATCCTTTAATCTCATTTTATGTGCATTTTCAAAAGCCAAATTTCTGGTAAAATAAATTTGTGATAGTTACAACTACACAAAACAAAGTTTCTGCTTAGCAAAATGAATGCATCTCAACCCTTTTTTAGCTGATTTCTTCCCACTCAATTTTAAACCTTTATTTATTTATTAATTTTTATTGGTTGTTCAAAACATTACAAAGCTCATGATATATCATCTTTGATACATTTTTCTCATTTGGTTTATGAACTCCCATTTTTTCCCCAAATAAGAATTGCAGAAACACATTGCTTACACATTCACATTTTTACATAATGGCATATTAGTGACTGTTGTATTCTTCTACCTTTCCTATCCCCTACTATCCCCCCTCCCCTGCCCTCCCATCTTCCCTCTCTACCTCATGTGCTGTTGTTTAATTCTCTCCATTATTTCCGCCCCATTTCCCCTCACAACCTATTATGTGTAATTTTGTGTATCATTGAGGGTATTCTATCATTTCCATATGCTTTCTCTTCTCTCTCCCTTTCTCTCCCCCCACACGTCTTTGTATAATGTTAATCTTTTCCTCATGCTCTTCCTCCCTTTCTGTTCTTAGTTGCTCTCTTTATATCAAAGAAGACATTTGGCATTTGTTTTTTTAAGGATTGGCTAGCTTTGCTTAGCATATTCTGCTCTAATGCCATACATTTCACTGCAAATTCTATGATTTTGTAATTTTTTAGTGCTGCGTAATACTCCATTGTGTGTAGATTCCACATTTTTTTTTAATCCATTCATCTATTGAAGGGCATCTAAGTTGGTTCCACAGTCTAGCTGTTGTGAATTGTCCCGCTATGATCATTGATGTGGCAGTATCCCAATAGTACGCTGTTTTAAGATCCTCAGGGAATAGTCCAAGAAGTGTGATAGCTTGGTCAAATGGTGGATCCATTCCCAGCTTTCCCAGGAATCTCCATACTGCTTTCCAAATTGGCTTCACCAATTTGCAGTCCCACCAGCAGTGTACAAGTGTCCCCTTTTCCCCACATCCTCGCCAACACTTACTGTTGTTTGACTTCCTAATGGCTGCCGATCTTACTGGAGTGAGATGGTATCCTAGGGTGGTTTTGATTTGCATTTCTCTGACTGCTAGAGATTGTGAGCATTTTTTCATGTACTTGTTGATTGATTGTATGTCCTCCTCTGTGAAGTGTCTGTTCAGGTCCTTGGCCCATTTGTTGATTGGGTTATTTGTTACCTTACTTTTTAATTTTTTGAGTTCTTTGTATATTTTGGATATTAGGGCTTTATCTGAAGTGAGAGGGGTAAAAATTTGTTCCCAGGATGTAGGTTCTCTATTTACCTCTCTTATTGTTTCTCTTGCTGAGAAAAAAAAAAAACTTTTAGTTTAAGTAAGTCCCATTAATTTATTCTTGTTATTAACTCTTGGGCTATGGGTGTCCTATTAAGGAATTTGGAGCCCGATCCCACAGTATGTAGATCGTAGCCAACTTTTTCTTGTATCAGATGCAGTGTCTCTGATTTGATATCTAGCTCCTTGATCCATCTTGAGTTAACTTCCTTGCTTGGCGAGAGAAAGGGATTCAGTGTCATTTTGTTGCATATCGATTTCCAATTTTTCTAGCACCATTTGTCCTTCGTATATTGCAGGTTTTTAGCCCCTTTTATCAAATATAAGAAAGTTGTAATTTTGTGGAATGGTTTCTGTGTCCTCTATTCTGTACCATTGGTCCACCTGCCTGTTTTGGTACCAGTACCATGCTGTTTTTGTTACTATTGCTTTGTAGTACAGTTTGAAGTCTGGTATCACTATACCTCCAGATTCAAACATCCTGCTTAGAATTGCTGTTGCTATTCTGGGTCTTTTGTTTTTCCATATAAATTTCATGATTGCTTTATCTTTTCTACAAGAAATGTCGTTGGGATTTTGATTGGCATCAATTTAAACCTGTAGAGAATTTGGGTAATATCGCCATTTTGATGATGCTAGTTCTGCCTATCCATGAATTGGGTATATTTTTCCATATTCTAAGATCTTCTTCTATCTCTTTATGTTTCTGTAGTTTTCATTTATAAATCTTTCACCTCTTTTGTTAGGTTGATTCCCAACTATATAATTGTTTTTCCAATTATCTTATTTTCTTTGAGGATATTTTGAATGGAGTGGTTTTCCTCATTTCCATTTCAGAAGTTTTGCTGCTGATATACAGTAATGCCTTTGATTTATGCGTGTTGATTGTATATCTTGCCACTTTGCTGAATTTATTTATTAACTCTAGCAGTTCCTCTGTAGACCCTTTTGGGTCTGTTAAATATATTATCATGTTATCCGCAAATAGCGATAATTTAAGTTCTTCTTTTCCTAGTTTTATGCCTTTAATTTCTTTTGTCTGTCTAATTGCTATGCCTAGTATTTCAAGAACTGAATTAAATAGAAGTGGTGATAGAGGGCATCCCTCTTGTTCCAGATTTTAGAGGGAATGCCTTCAGCTTTTCTCAATTTAGGATGATGCCAGCCTGAGGTTTAGCATATATAGCTTTTACAATCTTGAGGTAAGTTCCTGTTATCCCTAGTTTTTCTAGTGTTTTCAACATAAAGGGATGCTGAACTTTGTCGAATATTTTTTCTGAATCTATCGATACGATCATATGGTTGTTGTCTTTAAGTCTATTGATGTGGTGAATAGCATTTATTGATTTCCGTATAATGAACCAGCCTTGCATCCCAGGGATGAATCCTACATGATCATGGTGCATAATTTTTTTTGATATGCTTTTGTATTCGATTCACCAAGATTTTATTGAGAATTTTTGCATCCAAGTTTATTAGAGATATTGGTCTGTAGTTTTCTTTCTTTGAAGTGTCTTTGTCTGGTTTTGGGATCAGGGTGATATTGGCCTCATAGAATGAATTTGGAAGAGTTCCTTATTTTTCTATTTCTTGAAATAGCTTGGAAAGTATTGGTATTAATTCCTTTTTGAAGGTTTTGTAGATCTCTGCTGTATACCCATTCGGTCCATGGCTTTTTTTGGTTGGTAGTATTTTGATGGCTTCTTCTATTTCTTCCTTTGTTATTGGTCTGTTTAAATTGTGTGTGTCTTCCTGACTCAATCTGGGCAGATCGCATGACTTAAGAATTTATTGATATCTTCACTATCATCTATTTTATTGGAACATAGGGTTTCCATATACTTTCTAATTATCTTCTTATTTCTGTAGTGTCTCTTGTGATATTGCCTTTTTCATCCCGTATGTTAGTAATTTGAGTTCTCTCTTTTCTTCTCTTCCTTAGCATGGCTAAGGGCCTGCTCTCTCTTTTCTTCTCTTCCTTAGCATGGCTAAGGGCCTGCAGATCTTATTTATTTTTTCAAAGAACCAACTTTTAGTTTTATCAATATTTTCAATTTTTTTTGTTTCAATTTCGTTGATTTCTGCTCTAATTTTAATTATTTCTTGTCTTCTACTACATTTGCTGTTGTTTTGCTCTTCCATTTCTAGGTTTTTGAGGCGTAGTGTGAGTTCATTTATTTGCTGATTTTTCTTTTTTTTTTTTTGAGGAAAGAACTCCAAGAAATGAATTTCCCTCTTAAAACTGCTTTCATTGTGTCCCATAGATTCCAGTATGTTGTGTCTGTATTGTCATTTGTCTCTATGAATTTTTTTATCTCCTCCTTTATGTCTTCTGTAAACCATTGATCATTCAGTAGCATGTTGTTCATTTTCCATGTGATGTAGGATTTTTCCTTCCTTCTTTTATCATTGATTTCCAGATTCATTCCATTATGATCAGATGTTCTGCATGGTATTATCTCCACGACTTTATATTTACTAAGAATTGCCCTATGGCATAATATATGGTCTATCTTTGAGTAGGATCCATGTGCTGCTGAGAAGAACGTGTATCCACTTTTTGATGGTTGATATATTCTATATATGTCGGTGAAGTCTAGGTTACTGATTTTGCTGTTGAATTCTATAGTTTCTTTATTCAGTTTTTGTCTAGAGGATCTGTCTAATGGCTAGAGCGGTGTGTTGAAGTCACCCATAATTATGGTGTTGTAGTTTATTTGA
Source organism: Callospermophilus lateralis (assembly GCF_048772815.1). NCBI lineage: Eukaryota > Metazoa > Chordata > Mammalia > Rodentia > Sciuridae > Callospermophilus > Callospermophilus lateralis. Next base: position 578,288 of record NW_027514889.1, read on the forward strand.
CTCTTGAACTTGAGGCGAGTTTGTTTTATGAGTGTTGCAGCTCAATTGTTTGGTGCATACAAATTGATAATGGTTATGCATTGTTGGTGCAAGGTTCCTTTTAACAGTATATAGTGTCCTTCTTTATCCCTTTTGATTAACGTAGGTTTGAAGTTGATTTTATTCGATATGAGTATGGCCACTCCTGCTTGCTTCCGAGGGTCATGTGAGTGGTATGATTTTTCCCAAACTTTTAATTTCAGCCTCTGTATGTCTTTACCTATCATATGAGTCTCCTGAAGGCAGCATATTGTTGGATTTTTTTTTTTGATCAAGGTTACTAGCTTATGTCTCTTGATTGGTGAGTTTAGGCCATTAACATTTAAGGTTACAATTGAAATATGATTTCTACTTCCAGTCATGTTTGTTTGTTTGTTTATTTATTTATTTATTTATTCATTTATTTATTTATTTTGGTTAGTTTTTACTTTTTGGTTATTTTCCTCTCCCTTTACTGAGATACCTCCTGCTGCTAGTTTCAGGCATTACTTTTCAAATCCTCTTCTTGTAGTATTTTGCTCAAAATGCTTTGCACTGCTGGTGTTCTGGCTGTGAATTCTTTTAGCTTTTGTTTATCGTGAAAGACTTAAATTTCATTGTCAAATCTGAAGCTTAATTTTGCTGGATACAGTATTCTTGGTTGGAATCCATTATTTTTGAGCGTTTGAAATACTTTGTTCCAGGATCTTCTTGCTTTCAAAGTTTGTGATGAAAAAAATCAGTCGTTAACTTAATTGGTTTACCCCTGAATGTAACCTGCCTACTTTCTCTCGTAGCTTTTAATATTCTCTCTTTGTTCTGTATGTCCTTGTTCTGGCTATCTTCATAAATATTTGTCTTGGAGTTGGTCTATTATGGTTTTGAATGCTTGGGGTCCTGTAGGCTTCCAGGATTTGGCAATCCATTCCATCTTTCATCTCTGGGAAATTTTCTAGAATTATTTCATTTAATATGTTGTCCATTCCTTTGGTTTGAATCTCTATGCCTTTTTCTATCCCGATGACTCTCAAATTTGTTTTTTTTTATGACATCCCATATCTCTTGAATAGATTGCTCATTGGATTTAAGCATCTTTTCTGTGTTTACTCTATTCTTTTCAAGTTGATAAACTTTGTCTTCATTATCTGACGTTGTAACTTCTACTTGATCTAGTCTATTTGTAATACTCTTCGTTTGAGTTTTTAATTTGGTTTATACTTTCCTGCATTTCTAGGATTACTGTTTGATATTTCTTTTTAATGTCTCTATCTCCTGGTAAAGCTCATTCTTTGCCATTTGAATTTGTTTGTTTATTTGATTTTCAAAATATACTTTTATTGCTTGGACTTGCTGCCTCATGTCTTCTCTAATATTCCTTTCCATCTGAGTTAGGTATGCCTTGAGTTTTTTCCCTATCCCTATTTCTGATGCTTCATGGTCCTCCTTTAGAATTTAGTTGTCCTGCATTTTTTGCACACCTTTTTTTCCCTTGTTTTTTCATGATGTTCACGTTACTTTTCAGCTCAATTTGATTGCTGTGTTTCTGCTTTCTTCAATAGATTTGTTTTGGTTTTATATATCTCTGTTGTCTCTCTTTTGTGTTTGTAGACTATGCCTGCAAAAGTGGATTCCACTTGGAAGGAATTCCGACAGCTGAGCTCCAGTGATGTCACCTGTCTGCTATGGTGGGCCCCAGGCTCCTTGCCGGGGTGTTTGAATGGGGGGGTGGGACTGGACTGTCTCTGGTTGGTTTCACCTCCCGGTCGCTGGCGGGTGGGCGGTCTCCAGCCATCCAGTCGTGCAATCAGCGAATGGGCTGTCACCGGCGGGCAGGTGATCTCTAGCTGCCCAATTGCGCAGGCAGCCAGCGGGTGATTGGTTGCTGGTGGGCAGGCGTTCTCCAGCCTCCTAGTCACGCGTGTCTGTCCTCTGGTCCCCTGGTTTCCTCTGCGAGTCCTGATTTCCCCTGCGACACCAGATTTCCCCTGAGTGATGCCTCTTGGCAGCTCAAACTGTACTCTTTGCCTGCCGTTCCTTGGTTGTGGAGGGTGTCTATTGGGAACACTGGCACTCTATTGTTTTGATTTTTTCCGCTTGCCCCACCCATTGCGCTGGCTAGAAAAATTTTGTTTTCACCGGTGATGGGACGGGAAGTTGAAGGTCAGGTGCCACTAGTTTTCCCCCCGTCTTTATGAAGGCTTTCTCTGGTAATCCCTCCCCCGGAAAGCCTAAGAGAGAATTTTTGCGAATTACCTGCTTTATGGGAGATAAGCTGAGTAATACACACCTGTTTTGTTGTTGCAATCTGTCGGAGAGTGGTGGTGGATACTTCAGCTCTCCAAGATGGTGGCCGTTGGTTTCCTGGGTGGAGTTTCGGTTGTGGGGGATAGAACTGTAACACTTTCTTCCCCATCTGAAATCCCGAACTCAGCCCCAGGCTCAGTGGTGGGTGAGCCAGCCGGATTCCACAGAATCCGCAGCAACGTTTCTCCCTGCATGCTGGTCGCTTCACGGTGGAGGCCCGCCGTCTGTAGCCACGGCATGGGCCGCACGGATCAGCCACCCCAGATCTTCGGTCGCATAGTTGGCTCTTGTTTGAGACTCAATTACAGGACCTCGGTGGTGGAAATCATTCTTCTAGGTTCCAGGCACACCCATTTTTCTGTAAGATCCTAACAAGATACTTTTTCGTCATTCTAACTCCTTATTCACATGTGAAGTTGCGCAGTACAAAGGGTGTGATGCACTCTATTCATGGCCATCTTGCAATGTCAAAATATTAGGATTTCTATGCACCATTTACTGAAGATAGTTTTCAGTACTAGTAAACCAAAATGTTATTTCAGGTGGATGAATATTTCTGAGAATAATCTTTTGAAAAGTAGATTATAAATCCACATACATGAATATGAATGAAATTTGGGAGTGCATAATAAGACACATATATTTCATATTTTGAAAAATCTGGAGGATATATATATATATATATATATATATATATATATATATATATATATATATATATACAGACACACACAGAGAGACATTAAAAAGTAGCATTATATATGCCAATCGAAATTCATCATGAAATACATATCATCCACAGATTCAAAAATATTTATTTTACTGAACATGGATTTATGTATAATGCTATTTAAATAGGAGGATCACCCATAGGTTGAATTCTCAGTTCCAACAGCTTTTAGAAGGAGTGATATCTTCTCACAATTTCTATATGCCAAGTCCGCCACCTCACCAAAAATATACGTGTGATACCAGGTATGAATAAATATGTGCATATAAAACTACATGTGCTAAATAGGCTACAGAGAAAGGGAGACAGGAATTCACATATTTGTTAACTTTAAAAAAACATGGAGAATTCTTTCAACCAAATAATTGACTAGATTCATAACTCCTACCCTATATAATGCAAAAGGCAAGTCCAACTATACATGATGCCTCCTCTGAACTGCTTGTATTTCAATTCTGTTTGGGTTATTATTCTAGTCAGAGTTTAGTAGCATAGGGGTTAGTGTGAGGGATTCACTATTTTGACTGGAAAATTATAAAATGAATCCAATGTGTATACAAATATGTGCTACAAAAAATTGTTCCCACTGTCATCCAGAACAATGGCTTGACATTACCTAGTCTCCAAGTAAGACAAAATTAGAGGAGAAGAGTTAGAAAATCTGTGAATACATATTTGAAATAGAGTATGCTAAGGAGTTTCCAAAAGTAAGGGACAGGGTAAACACTCCACAAACTGGAGCTCTTCTGGCCTAAAGACTTCTGTGGAACTGCCTCTGAGGTTGGGCACTTGAAACATATGTTGTTGTCAAGTGCTTTAGCTTCGTTTCTAGTGAGACCAATAAAGGTGGGTCTGCATCTATGTGATCTGGAGGACATGGTTTATTATTTTCCACTGAACATGAGCAGCAGTGCTGAATTTGCTGTTTGTAGCTAAACTGTGGCCCCTGGGGTCTAAGTGTCTCCCCGTGTGGACTGTGAAGCCATTTTGTGATCCTAAAGTTTTCATGGTGTTTCTTGCGGCTTCACTGGGAGTTTTGTATTTGCTTCACAAAATACAAAGAGGTCAACAGTGTGTCAAGGGACACAGTGCTGGAGGGAGTTCTGTCACGTGTGGTGGGTCAGTTTCTGCAGGACAATGCACCAACCATGCTTCTATCCCACATAGCTTTCCCCATTGACCATAGCAACTTAATTCTGAAACTTTCCCTGAAACTTCTCAATATTACAAGATGCCTTTACATAGAAGGGACTGCTTGCTGCATCATGTCAGTCACAAGACATTTGGAAGCTAATGGCAGATCCACATGGCCCCACCACAAATGTTTTATCACACACCTGCCCACTACTGCTCTAGGCCAAGTACTCAGCAGGCTCCAATTTATTGGCATCTCTGTTCTACACCATTTTCATGAAACTCAGTCAATCAAGGCACTGTCTGGTATACTCATGATCAGCAACAGGACATCCAAAGGTTCTCCAGTGCCACCTGGTCATGGGAATTTCAAAAATTTCTTGGTATTTATCTAGCCATTTTTGAAAGATGAAGTTGGAGGCACTGTACGTTTCAAATCAATCCAGAACCATTAAATTTTGAGGAAGCTCATGTCAATGAAAGCTATGGAGAATTCTCACAGGCAAGGCTTCCCAAAGATTGGCTAAATGGTCACGTGAATCCAGGCCCATTGAGGTCTACAATGTGAGGTCCATGTGTGTTTTGACTCTCAACTATGGCTGCCAAGTCTTTCAGAATAAAATCATGTGATATCTTGGCTGTGATTCCCAGTGCTTTGTGGAAATACAACCTGGGCATACATCTCAGTTTCCAAGGACGACTCTCATGCGTGAACTCATAACATCCCAACACAATTCATGGCAATACATCTCTGAGGTCAGTTCCAGAACTCAGTCTCTTAGGGGAATCACACCAGAGTTGATGTCAAGGTGGACCCAGTCATCTCTTCCAACCACCACACAAATGACCACAATTAAAACCAACACACTCCCACATGGCCCTCATGATCTTTCATATAAACACTCTTCATAACCTCTGGTTGAATGTTTCTATGAGGGGTGCAGACCAAGACAGTCTCCAAAATAATCTCCCTTGCCCCTAATGTGCCTAAAAACAGGGTGGCTTGGACACCCTTCCTGTGAACCTGGTGTGATCACATAGGCCTGCTGTTAATACTTCTCTGCTTCTCCAATTTGAGGACTACTGACTGTGGGGTTTAGATTCTTTGTCTGAATTGGAGACATGAGGAAACCCAAGCTCCTACGGGCTAGCCTCTGCAGGGCTTTGAAGAAATTATTTGACCCAATGCATTCCTATTCTAACTTGATGTAGGTCTAGAACCTCACAAAGGAAGGGGAGAGACTTCATCCAGAATGACTGCTCTTTTGGCTATTTTGGTTTTGTATGCACACATGGGATCGTTCTTTAGATCCATCAGGTGCTGAGAATCTAAGCCTAAGCCTCACACAGGGCCAAAAGGCTGATTCAGACACATCCTTTCCAAAGGAATTAAGCAAAAAGCCTCAGGTGATGCCCATTCATTTCCATGTGAAAACAGTTTTTTTTTCAGGCTTCAAAAAGGGGTGGCCTGAGGCAAAGACCTTTCAGACATTCAGGGCAGCAGAACAATTGGTAATTAAAAGGCCCAAAGCAGGGTTTCTCCACTGAGACTCTCCTGATCACACTGATACCTGAGTTTTCTGAGATGCTCGCCATTCCCTTCAGCTATCCAGTACATGGCGATGTCACAGGGCTTGGAAGTGGTACATATATTGGACACAAAACCATGAGCCTATTCTGGAGAGTGGCCAGAATTCAGGAAGAAAGCAGAAACTTTGAAAGATAGCAAGTGTTGCCCATCGATAAGGCAAGCTGAAATCCATTCATAAATTGGGCAGGATGAATGCTGGGAAGCTTTCAACTAGACAGGACATATCAATTGATGCATTCTCTTTTCTAATGTCTACAACCATGGACACCGTGGGATACACAGACATAGAAACACTCGCCTTGTCAAACGACTTACTCGAAACAGTCTACACCAAACCAAACATACCAACTTTCCTACCTATTCTGAGAACATGAGACAAATCCACAAACTCACACCCACACCCACAAAGGCACCTCCTTCCCCGAAGTAGGTCTGTGACTATCCAGAGTTTCTCTAATTGTGGACCATATTTTATTCCGACAAAATGGCCTGTCCTGTCTCAGATCTGGTCTCTTTGGTCAACATTTTGAACTAATGAGGAGCCAGCGGTGATCCAATACCTGCTTTCTCAGTAAAGGTGACTTTTCAGAGCTTTCTGGCATTTGGCCATCCTCACATCAGTAGGTACCAAGAAAGACTAAATCTGTCCTTGGTAAATCCAAGCAAGTGAGACCCCTGGGAGTGGGACTGGGACTGGATTTTGGTGACTGGCTTCCTGGATCCCAAGTTCAGAGAGTTCTGTCACCAAGGTTGTGAGGTGAGGTCACTTCCTTCAGAAAGTGAATAAGGTCACTGCCTTGGCAACCATGTTGTCCTAACAGTTGCTTCAAAGAGTCCCATGAAATGGAGGCTGCCCCTACTTTCTGTGACACTTTCACAACTTAGAATGGTATATCAAGCATAGGCACCCAGGAAGAGCTCTCAAAACAGGCCTGGTTGGGTCCTTCTTCTCTAAATTAAGAAGACAGAGGCTGATTCAGACACATTCCTTCATCCTGACCAAGTTTTTTACAATGAAAGATGACTTTTGCTCTCTCAGTTCCTACATAGCTGCCTACAACTTCTGCAGGGATCATTTTTGCATGGACCTTTGAGTTTCTCAGTAGTTGGAAGGAATCCTACATTTTTGTATTGTAAGACCATCTCTGTCCCTGCTCTTCTGTAAAGTTAGATTGAGGCAACAGTGTATGGTTAGGGTTAATAACAGGTTTGATTTGGGTTAGGAATCATTCAGCTGGATGAATAATGGTATTGATGACCTGCGATAATTACAAGAATATATAGGTAAAATATAAGTATGAAAACAGAAATCTATGTAAGATTTAAAACCCAGAAGTGTATTAGGACCTTGATTGTGATACTTAGCTTTGATTTATTTTCTGCACAGATGTCTCAGGTACATCGATATACAATTGCATTGGACCTTGTGCCTTGGATGATTGATTGTCAAAGATAACTTCCAGTCAAAAAGTGATAGTCGGTAAGATTAAGAAGATAGTCGGTAGTTTAGAAAGGAGAGTGAGTATAGAATTTGCACCAAATGTTCTTTAGCTATAGCTTTTCGGGTATAGAGTAAATGTAAATGTCAGCACATGTGAAGAGTCAGCCACAATGATGAACTGGGAAAAATATGTAGGAAAATAGATATCAATAGATACATTAGGAAATCTGGCAAAGTATAGTCGTTAGTGAAAAGTTAGTAAAATAGGTAGTTGTCTCTTCATGTTTTTCTGTATACTTAACTTCCCTCCCTGCCCTCCCCAAGGAAAGTATATAAGCCCTGTTTAAGCTGTTCTCAGGACTCTCTGCTCTATTGAAGTGAGCTCTGAGCCCCAGCATGCTGGCCACCAATAAACCCTTTGCTTTTGCATGAGACAGTTTCTTAGAGGTCTCTTCGCCTGACACTCATCCGACCTTTACATATGGAGGTTCCACCGAGTTCTGGCAGCAGCGGACCAGAGACCCCAACTGGCTCCTCAAGGGATTTGTAAGGCGCCTCTTTCTGGTGTCAGGTTTCAGGTTAGAGCTTGGCAAAATGGCTGTCAATGAAGAGTGTGAGCTCTCTCTCACGGTGGCTGACAGATGTGTCACAGAGCCACAGGCCACCACCCTGAGGGACACCCCAGAGGACTCTGAAAATCAAGGAACAATAGTCTCCTCAACTCAGTGATATTTTGTTTCAGATTCGGTATTGCCAGCCCATCAGGTATTGCCGGCTACTCAGTCCTCGTCTCAGTGTTGGACGTCCATTTCCTGTCTTTATTGTCTTGTCTTGTCTGTGTCATGTGTCATTGCTTTTACTGTTTGTGCATTTTTCATTATGGAAAAGAGCACTTCAATGCCTCTGTCCCTGACCCTTGATCACTGGACCAAATTCGGCTTAAGGGCTCAGAATCTTTCTTTTTCAGTAAACCGCTGGACCTGGCAGACTCTCTGTGCCTCAGAGTGGCCCACCTTTGGATTCGGATGGCCCTTAGAAGGATTTTTCTACTTCTCACTAATTTAAAAAGTCAGAGATATTGTCTTTCAGGAAGGGCCACTTAGCCATCCAGATCAAAAGCCATATATCTTAACCTGGCATTACCTCTGCAAATCTCCTCCATGGGTGAAGCCTTTCTTTGCCCCTGCCCCCGCTCCTAATCCTTCCCCCACGATCTCTCAAACCCTCTGCTCCTCCTCCTCCTCCACCCTCTTTTCTGCCTAAGTCACAAGATTTAACTCTACTGCACTCTCATCCCTCTCCTTATCCCTTGCCCTGGTCTCCCAACCCCCAACACGCTCTAAGTGATTCCCCTGCTGCTGACTCAGCCTCTCCGCCATTGGAGGAAGCTAAGCCAGCCCAGCACCCTCCAGAAAACTCCCCCGCGGCACACACAGCCCCTCCTCCCCTGGAGGAACCTGGCCCGGCTAAAGGAACTCACCATCAATGAAAGATTGAAAACCCTGGAACTCCCGTGATGCTCCCCCTCCGTCCCTATGTGCCAATGATTGATGATGGCCATGGGGAAAAATTGCAAGCCTACCAGTATTGGCCTTTCTCCTCTTCAGACCTATATAACTGGAAAAATAACAATCCCCCCTTTTAAGAGGACCCCACTCGTGTCTCAGGTGTGGTTGATTCATAGATGTTTTCACACCAGCCTACTTGGAATGACTGCCAACAACACCTAGGGACTCTCTTCATGACAGAGGAACAAAAGAGAATCCTCTTGGAAGCTAGAAAAAAATATCCTTGGACCAGATGGTTGACTGACACCACTTCCCAACATATTCAATCCGGCTTTCCCTAGAATCGACAAAACTGGGACCCCAACACCTTTGAAGGTAGGGAGCATCTGTCCACTTATCTCCGGGCTCTAATAGCGGGTATCTTAGTGGCTGCTAGGCGACCAACTAATTTGGCCAAGGTAATAGAGTTTATTCAAGGGCCTGATGTATCTCCCTCTATGTTTCTAGAGAGAATTATGGAGGCATATAGGAGATATACTCCTTTTGATACTCAGGCAGAGGCTCAAAAGGCATCTGTCATGATGGCCTTTATTGGGCAAGCTGCCATGGATATTTAAAGAAAGTTACAACACTTAGATGGATTACAAGATATGACTTTGAGAGATTTAGTCAGAGAAGCCAAAAACGTATACTATACGAGAGAAACTGAGGAAGATAAGGAAGCAAAGGGTGGATAAAAGAAACAAAAGACAGACTAAGGAATTGACTCAGGTCCTGGTCACAACAACAAATAGGCCAGAAATAAGAAACATGGAGACAGGAAGGGATACCTGGGCCCAAACTAGAGGCCACCCCTGGCCTCAGATCAATGTGCCTATTGTAAAGAAAAAGGACACTGGGCAAAAGAGAGCCCTAGAAAGAGACAGCCACGCCAGCCAGCCATCCTGACTCTGCAAGATGACTAAGAAAGTTGGGGATCAGATCCCCTCCCCGAGCTCAGGTTAACTTTTGAAGTGGAGGGCACCCCAGTAAACATTGAAGTGGATACAGGGGCAATATACTCAGCCATTAAGGCTCCATTTTGCCCTCTATCAAATAAAAGGTCTCTAATTCAAGGGGCTAATTGCAGTAAATATCGGGCTTGGACAACTAAGAGGACCTGGGACCAGGGGAAAGGAAAAATCCATCACTCCTTCCAAGTAATCCCAGAATGCCCGGCCCCATTGATGGGCAGAGTTCTGCTCACCAAGCTCCGGGCCAAAATAACTTTTAACCCTGAAGGCCCCCAAGTGGAATATATATATATACACAAAACACAAACACAGACAATGAAAAGTAGCAATATATATGCCAATCGAAATTCTTCATGAAATATATATCATCCACTGATGCAAAAATATTAATTTTACTTAGCATGGATTTATGTATAATGTTTTTTTTTTACTAGGAGGCTCCCCCATAGGTTGAATTTTCAGTTCCAACAGCGTTTAGGAGAAGTGATCTCTTCTCACAATTTGAATCTGCTAAGTCAGCCACCTCACAAGAATATACGTGTGATACCACGTAGGATTCTATATGTGCATATAAAATACATGTGGCAAGTAGGCTACAGAGAAAGGGAGACAGGTATTCACATATTTTTTAACTTTAAAAACACATGGAGAACTATTTCATTTAAAAATTAGCTAGATTTATAACACCTACCCTAGATCATGCAAAAGGCAACTCCAACTATATACCATGCCTCCTCTGAACTGCTTGTATTTCTATTCTATTTGGGTTATTTTTCTCCATCATATTAGGATTAGTAGTCATATTCTAGTACGGTATGGGTTAGTGCCAGGTGTCCCGGCCGGCAGGACACATCAACGTGGGCATCGAACATAGTTGGGAAGGAATGAAGGGACAAAAGACAGGACAGATGACACCCAGACAGGAGTTCTGATCAAGCTGCAAACTTTTATTGTTCTCACAGGGTGTTTATATGCTGCTGATGGGAAAGCTCTCTTATCGGCAGTTGCTGGATGTCTTCACAGGGTTAGATAACCTCAGGATATTTCAGGAAGACAGATGGCGACAGGATGTCTCAGGGAGATAGATGGTTGTGGGATATCTCCCAGGCAGGATGTCTCCCAGGGGGCTGTTTCTTGTAAGTGTCAGGCTATTTTTTGAAGGAGAACTTCCTTTAGCCCCTGACATCTCCCCCTTTCTTATATAAAATATTTGACCTACCTTACCGGCCATGTTTTTAGGGGGGGGGGTTAGAGGCTCTGTTTCTCTAGGAGGCCTTAGAATATCTCCTGATCCGAGCGAGCATCTTTACTAGCAGATTTCGTGGTGGCCTTGGCATGTTTTTGGAGGAGATGGCCTTGAAGCGGAAGCATGCCAACCGCCATGCACCAGAGCATGTCACTCACAGGTCTTGTGTTTGGGGATCCGTGGATCCATCCTTTTGCAATCCTTCCTGCACCCTCCGATATTGTGGCCTAACGTCCTCACTCCATGGGTGCGTCTTCCCCCAAGCCGAAGGGCCCATGTAGACGAACCCTTATGGCAAGGGCAGAAGATGGTTTGTCAGAGCTGTTACTTATAGTTTTATGTAAGAAAGAGAGATTTGTGGGGATGTAAACTTAAGAAATAAGCCTGTCAGAAGGGTAGAACATCCTTTTAAAAGTTGACAGCGTGGTCTTCCATCTCCAGATGATGATAGTGGATTTGTAGGGGCTTAGAGGCCATAATATTAATGTGTTCTTTAATAAATTGTACCACACTGTTTATAATGCAGGGTCCTATGGTCACCATTAAACGTAAACCCAACAAAGGGCCTAATAGGGGAAGAAGGTAGGGTAGAAATCCATTAAGCTTTGTCCAGAGGGGATTTTCAAATAGTTCCCTTCATCTCTTTTCTAGATCTTCTTGAAGCTGCTTAAATTTAGTGCATACTATGACTGATTTATTGGCATAAAAGCAGCATCGTTCCCCTAAGGCCAATCAAGTATCTCCCTGGTTAGCAGTCATCAAATCTAAGCCTCGTCTGTTTTGAAGGAACACTTTTGCCAGGAAGTCTATTTGGTCCTACAAATCTTTAATGGTTTCTGATAGAGTTTGTACATCATTTTAAGTTGTTGAGACAGGCGATGGTAAGGGTGTATTGCCGTGCCTAAGCCAGTGTACCTGTGCCCACAGCAGCTGTTATTCCAAGGCTGGCAATAAGTGATAAGGCCTGTATCGCCCGCCTCTGTCTTTTGACTAAGGTGTCTAGGCTAGAGGTTCGTCTCCTGGGACAATAGTTATATCAGGGAGTAATAAGGCAAGAACACAGCCACTGTTCCAATTCGCTGGAAGCCTGGGGAAGGCCACATTTCCTCCACACATAACAACTGTGCCATTGGGGGGACAAAGAGATGGGATGGGTGAGGAATAATTTTGTTCTGTTGAGCAATTTCCAAAGGAAGCAATTCCAAAATCCATATCATAGGTATTATTCTGCATCACGCCTAAAAGACATAATGTAAAAGTGCCTATAGGCTGTACTTTAAAGGGAAATCCGGGTTGGCATGTATTATCATTGTCCATAGTAGAATTAATAGGAACTGCCATAGGCATGCTTGCCCCTGTTGTCATGCAGAGCCAGCAATTACCAGCAAGGGTGGGGTTGGAATTATTAAGGAAGGAGAAGGTAGTTTGCAAAATATCTAATGTATTGGTATCTAAACCTGGGAACTGGGATTTCGGCTACATTAAGGGATGATATGTGAGCTCAGGGATTTGGGGTTTCAAAAGTTTGATTATCTGAGGATGCTTGACTGCATCAGTGGGTCCTCTACCATCAGAGACCCCTGTAGGGTCCTTAATGGGCCAGTAGGAAGTTTTTCCGACAGTGCCTTGGCACCCAGCTGACTGTAGCTTGGTGTATTTGCCTTCTCCTCCCTGGTCAAAGAGAACGGGGGTATAATGAATAGTGGTCCACCCTGCTTCATGAGTTTTAGTTAGGGAGGCTTCAAAAAATTATTCTCCCTGCTTGTTAACACAAACTGAGGCCGACACAAAACAAGAGACATGCATCTCCTGGGTATGCGTACGGGTTGCAGAACAATTTTGGAGAGCTTTACTTGTACTAGGGGGAATAATCTTTGGCTTGTTAACACATACCCATTTAGGCTGATGAACTCCTCTGAATTTATGGTCAACCTCGGAACGGAGGTAAGCCACCTTAGTCATGCAGTCAGCAGTCTGGTTCCAACTAGTGGGAGCCTGAGTCCAAGATCCTCCCTTGCCTTCATGGGGGGAGGGGGGGAAGGTACTCCATGATGTTGGAAGGTGGAGGGCCCAGGCCTCCGTGCACAAACCTGTTCAGCAGAAGTGCCTTAAGCAGGATCCTCACACAGATTGTTGGATGGATCCGAAAAAGGGGAAAATTTGTACTCAGGGAGAGGGCCTCCGTCCCCGGTTTGAGGTAAGTCATTAACCTGTTTAACCAGGCATTCTGGTAACCATCTTGGGGCTGCTAGCTCTTGGTCCAAAACACAAGCTGAGCCACATTCCCAGATGAGGACAGGATGTGGGCATTTCTATTTATTTGTAAGGGGATTTCGCCACATAACAGGTGGCTGATCAGAATTGGAAAAGGGATGCCAGTGTGTGTCTGCAGCCGAAAGGCCTTCACTGTCTAGGGTAAGAAAAGAAAGGGCAAATAATGCATGGTTAAGGCAATGCCTGTGAGTGGTAAATACAAGGGCGGAAGCCTTAAGGTGGGATAGCCAAGTCTTTAAGGTAAGGTGGAACATTCCACAATGCCTTGGCCCTGAGGTTTGTATTGAATTCCAGTAGGATGACAAAATTGCAAGGTAGCACAAAACTGTTTAAACTTGGCACTGGTATATGGAGGACAATTATCTGTTTTAATATGTATTGGTTTACCCATTATGGAAAAGGCTGAAACAAGATGAGAAAGGACATCTTTGGTAGCCTCTCCAGAATGTGGTGATGCAAAAATAAAGCTGCTGAAGTTATCGATAGAAACGTGTATATATTTGGTTTTTCCAAATTCAGGAAAATGAGTAACATCCATTTGCCAAACCTGATTTGGCAGTAATCCTCGGGGGTTAACTCCCAAGTGTTGAATGGGGAGGGAGAGAGCGCAAGCAGGGCATTCTTTTACTATTTCTCGTTTCTGTTGCCTGGTAATTTTACAAAGTAATCGAAGGCTCTGGGAATTTAGTTGGTGAAGATTGTTTAGCTCCGTGGCCTATTGAATGGAGCCACCAAAAATTTGAAAGATGGTAGGAGTTGCTGCATCAGCTTGAGCATTACCTGTGTTAGAGGGTCGGAAAGATCAGAGTGTGCCCTGATGTGTCCTAAGAAAAATGGGTGTTGTCTGGCCTGAATTAGCTGCTGAAGCTGGTGAAACAGAAAGGCCGCATTGGAAGAAGCTTTAATCGCGGGTGAAATCTCCAGCAGGGGCACAGAATGAGCAATGTAGGCACTGTCTGTATGAATATTAACAGGATTATCACAAAATGTTATAAAAACTTGTGTTATGGCAAACAATTTCACAAACTGTGCTGAATGATAGACAGTATCAAAGGTTGTAGGCTGGTTATTGACAACAAAGACCGCACAGCCATTACTGGAACCGTCTGTAAAGACAGTAAGGGCTTGGAACTGGGAGCCTTTTGAGTAATTTTGGGAAAAATAAATGGATGTATCTGGACAAAATGTAAAAGGTTGTCATTGGGGACGTGGTTATCAATTGTTCCCAAATGGCCTGATTGGGCAATACCCCATTCATCCCCTCTCTGTAGTAAAAATTGGGTTTGGTCATTAGTATATGGAATTAAAATATTATCAGGGTCTTTGCCAAAATGTTGTCGAGAAAGCAAACGACCTTTAATAATAATAGAAGCTACCTGAGCAAGATAAACGGTAATAAACTTGGAGGATGTGGTGGATAAATGGACCCAAAGCAAGGGGAAGCCTTTATTTTTAAAATATTAATATCACTGCCAAAATTTTCCTGAGGGTATATGAGGAGTGTGTAAAAGAACCAGAACCAGAGGAAGGTTATAAGAAATTTGTGTAACAAACTGTTTGGCAATGGCCTCTGTGACTTGGTTTAATGCCTGTCATGCCTCGGGAGTAAGCTTTTGAGGGGAGGAAGGGTAGGAATCACCTCTCAAAATATCATTAAGGGGCAAAAGTACACAAGTGGATAATTATAAATATGTTCTTAGCCATTGAATATCTCCAGTAATTTTTGAGAATCATTAAGGGTGTGAAGATGGTTCACACGCAGTTGTATTTTATGAATTTGGATCTGATTATCTTGAAGTTTAAGGCCCAAATAGGTATAAGGGTCCTGTGTTTAAACCTTATCAGGAGCTATCCGTAGTCTCAAGGTAGTGAGGGTTTTCTAAAGGTCCAAGTAACAATTATTAAGGTCATGGTAATTAGGTGCAGCAATTAAAAATTCATCCATATTATGTAAAACATAAAATTGTGGTCATCACTCTCTCACAGGGTCTACTGCTTGAACAACTTATATTTAGCAAAGACTAGGGCTGTTGGCCATACCTTGGGGAAGAACCTTCCATTGAAATCTCTGCATAGGGCCGTGGAAATTAATGCAAGGGAGACTAAAGGCAAAATAGGGTCTATCCTTAGGATGTAAAGGAATGGTAAAAAAGCAAACTTTTAAGTCAATAACCATTTTACAATAGTTTTGGGAATAGCCATTGGTGTGGGAATTCGAGACAGTAGTGCTCCCATCAGGCACATAACTTTATTACTGGCACACAAATATTGTAAAAGATGCCGCTTGTCTGATTTTTTCTTGATAACAAAAATAGGAGTAATCCATGGTGAGGTTGAGGGCTCTACATGGCCGGCTGCCAGCTGTTCCTGCACTAACATGGAGGCAGCCTCCAATTTTTTGGGGGGGTAAGGGGCCACTGATCCACCCACACAAGAGTCTGAGTCTCCCAAATAATTTTATCTGCATGGGGTACAGGAGGGTCAGGAACCGACACTAAAAATCAGAATACCCAAGTCCATATGTATTTGTTTTTTTATGGGTTTTATAGTCCCCACCAGTCCTTGTCTCAGTCTCACAAGGCCTGTACCAGAGACAAAATTTATACGAAGCATTTGATGAGTCATCATGGAATTGGGACTGGCAAGAATGACTTCCATTTGACTCAAAATATCTCGGCCCCATAGGTTAACAGGGAGGTCAGGAACAATGAAAGGAGTGACAGTCACCTTATTACCCTCTTTATCAGTAAAGCTAAGAGCCCTAGAACTGACATGGGGATTTTTTGACTCTTAACCCTTTTAGGTCATTCAAGGATGGGGTGATGGGCCAACCTGATGGCCAGTATTTGTGAGAAATAATTGTGGCATCAGCTCCAGTATCTAGAATTCCTTGGAATTCCTTTTTTTCAATAAGTAAGATAAGGGTGGGTCTATTGTGAGAAATGGGCTGAACCCAATATACATCAGAGGAGCCGAGGGAGGCTGTCCCCCATTTTATGTTTGGGCGGTGGAAGTGCCTCCTGAATCCAAGGGAAGAAATATTAATTGTGCAAGTCTTGTTCCTGCTGGGATGGCCGCAACTCCATTAATAGCTGTTGCTAGTATTTTTATTTCTCCAGTGAAATCATTATCATTAATGCCAGGGAAGACCTGAACACCATTTAAGGTAGCAGAGACTCTTCCAAGAATAAGGGCACTCGTATGAGATGAAGGGGGACCCATAATTCTAGTGGGTATTATCTGGTGCCCTTGCATTGAGTCTAATATTGTATCGGTGGTGGCACAGAGGTCCAATCCTGCGCTGCCTGGGGTGGCTAGTTGGAGGGAGGCAATTGTGGGGAAGAATTTTGTGGTAGGTTTGGAGTTTGGTAGGGAATAAACCTTATTGCCCCTGGTTTTGTCCTGGGGGAGGTCGTGGCTAGGGGCTGGCCCCGCAGGGTTTTCCTGAGAAGCAGGAAGAAATAGGCTGTCTGAGGCCATTTGTCTTAGATCTACACTTACTGGCCCAGTGATGACATTTACCACATCTAGAACAAAGGGTAGCTGGGGGCGGTTTAGCCCCAGTTTGAGGAAACGATATTCCTACGCTTTGTTTGTCTTTCAGACACTTGCGTGCAAAATGGCCAGGTTGTTTACAAGTAAAGCAAGTACATGAGCCAGGATTGTGAAAGGCCTTGATAAAGGGGGCATGTAGGGCGAGACCCATGGCATGGGCTGCACCCACCCCTGCACAGAGTCTAATAAAGTCCGAAAGTTTTCCTTTTTCCTTATGTGGTCGAAGAACATCCTGACATGCCAGGTTGGCGTTTTCTAAGGCAAGATGTTTTACAAAAGTTCTTTTGCTTTCGCTTGGTCCAAGCAAGCATTCTGCAGCTAGGTTAAGCCGGGGAACAAGGTTTCTATAAGGGTCGTTGGGTCCTTGTCAAATTTTTGCCAAAGAAGTGGTAGCCGAGCCAGTTTGAGGGAGGCATCTCCAAGCATGTAAGCAAGCCATCTGAATCTGCGCCAAAATTCCAGCAGGGAAACGTGCCTATTTAGTTTTAGTGTCAAATGGCGCATAGCCCACTAGCTTAACATAAGTTCAGGATTTAGAGGAGGCCTTAGTTAATTTTTTTGAGCAGTTTCCTGACAGTGCTCCTCGAAATCTGCATTCCATAACAGGAAATCTCCGGCACTGAGGGTAGCTCGGTCTAAAAATTTCCAATCATTGGGAGTAAGCCATTGTGCGCTGTGGCTTTCTAATAAAGTCAACTTGTAGGGCACAGTGGGGCCATTGTGAGCACAAGTCTTTTTATGTTTTTCAAGAAAATGCAGGCTTAATTTTTTTGTAGACACTCTGGGTTCCTTCCTGCCTAGGGGTGAACTCCTCATCCTCTGAGTCCTGATCTCCTTGATCCATTTCCCCCACTTCCTCCTCTTGATCCTCGTCTAAGTCTTTGACCTCAGCCTGGGCAGGCTTATCTATCTGACTGCGGGTGACTGGGAAGGCGAGAACAGGCTGATGGAGTGGCTTAGCCTTTGTATTAGACCGCCGTGGGCCAGTTTGCATTGACTCCGTGCCTAAGGCTAATGAACAGAGCTCAGAGTCTAGGGATCTTAATTCTTTTAAAAGTTTGATCTGTTCCCGTCTATGTTGGAGAGACTCTCACAAGGGAGCCAGGCTAGGCAAGGGAAGTGGGGAAAAATATCTGGGTTGCATTTTGCTCCTGAAAGGCTGGAGCACAAAAGGCAGGAGGGATATAGGAGGTAGGTAGATGTGTAAGTCCTATAGGCTGTGGCAGGGTCCTGAGAGGTGGCGCATCTTCTGAATTGTAGCTTGCTGCTTCCTTCTCCAAGGTAGCCTCCGTCCCAGGGGTCAATGTGTCTCTGGGATTTAAAACTCGATAAAGGTGTTTGGTAACCATTGGAGCCTTATTCATTAGGGTGGTATTTTGAGGGGGACTAGGAAGGTTCCCAGGGTCCTGGGGAGACTGAGAAGGGTCAATGTCTATACTAACTGATGGGCATGCCGTGGGGAGACGAGAGGTGTTTTGCATAGTCTCTTCTCCAATCCTGACAAGTTGTAAGGTACCATTGTCAAAGGGTGAACTTTTAAGAATTTCATTAATTAAGTTCCAGTAAGAAAAGGTGGGAACTGGCACTTTTTCTGGGCCAAAGGTTTCATAATAATCTTTTAAACAGTCTCTTACTCTAAGCCATCTTTTGCCATCAATGGTCACTTCAATGTGAAACCATGTACACAATTCTCCTATGTATTAGAAGAAAAATTTTAAGTCCTTTTTCTTAACACGCACCCCTCATGTCTTGAAGGACTCCTTGAGGCCTGACAAAAACAAATCATGTGACGAAACTGCTTGTCCCATGGTGGGTCACTCACCGTGCGTCATCCCCACTCTCCTCCTGGATCTGTCTCTTTGTGGTGTCTGCTGAGGCAATCGCGAGCTCCACTTGATGAAGTCTTCCAGGAGGACGGGGTTCCCAATCAGTCAAAGGCTCGAGCCCCAGTCAGTGGGTGCCAGTAGTCACGGCTGGAAAGACACATCAACAGGGGCAGCGAACCTAGATGCGGAGGAATGAAGGGACAGGAGTGAAGGGACAGCAAGACAGGAGTTCTGATCAAGCTGCAAACTTTTATTTTTCACACAGGGGCATTTATATGCTGGAGATGGGAAAGCTCTCTTATCCAAAGTTCCTGGATGTCTTCACAAGGTGAGATAAACTCAGGATGTTTCAGGAATACAGATGGCAACAGGATGTCTCAGAGACACAGTTGGCTACAGGATGTCTCCCAGACAGGATGTCTCCATGGGGGCTGTTTCTTGTAAGTGTCAGGCTATTCTTTGAAGGTGAATTCCTTCTATGCCTGACAGTCAGGGATTCAGTATTTCAAATGGAAAATTGGAAAAAGAATCCAATGTGTATTCAGAACAATGCCTTGACATTACCTTCATCCCATGTAAGACACAATTAGAGGAGAAGAGTTAGAAAATCTGTGAATACACATCTGGAATGGAAAATGCTCAGGAGTTCACAACCTTGGAGGTGGTATAGGAGTTTCCAAAAGTCAGAGACAGGGTAAAAACACCACAAACATGGAGCTCTGCCGGCCTAAATATTTCTTGAGAAACTTCATCTGAGGTTGTTTTTAGGAGCTTTAGCTTCCTTTATAGTGAGACGATCAAAGCTGGGTCAGCATCTATGTGACCTAGAGGACATTGTTTCTTATTTTCCAATGAACATGAGGCAGCAGTGCTGAATTCTCTCTTTGTAGGGAAACTGTGGCCACTGGTGGCTATGTGTCTCCCAGGGTGGAATGTGAAGCCATTGGTCATCCTCCAATTTTTGTGGTGTTTCTTGCAGCTGCACTGGGAGTTTGATATTTGCTTCACAAAATACAAGAAGTTCAACTGGGACACAGTGATGGAGGGAGTTCTGTCACGTGTGGTGGGTAAGGGTCTGCAGGAGAATGCACCAACAAGGCTTCTATCCCACATAGCTTGCCCTCTTGACCATAGCAATCTGATTGTAAACATTGCCCTGAATCCTCTCCATATAACAAGATGCCTTTACATACAAGGATCTGGGGCTTGTACCATGTCAGTCACAAACCATTTGGAAGCGAAGGGCAGATGCAGATGACCCGACCACAGATGTTTTAACACACACCAGCACACCACTGCTCTAGGCCGACTACTCAGCAGGCTCCAAATTACTGGCATCTCCGTTCTACACCATTTTCATGAAACCCAGTCAATCAAGGCACTGTCTGGTATACTGATGGTCATCAATAGGACATCCATAGGTTCTCCAGGTCCACCCGGTCATGGGAATGTCAAAAATTTAAAGGTATTTATCTAGCCATTTTTCAAGGGTGAAGTTGGAGGCACTGTGGGTTTCAATTCATTCAGGAATGATTAAATGGAGAGGAAGCTCATTTCAATGAAAGCTCTGGAGAACTATCACACGCAAGGCTTCCCAAAGACAGGCCAAAAGGTCCCATGAAGCCAGACCTATTGAGGTCTACAATTTGAGGTCCATATGTGTTTTGACTTGCAACTATGGCTGCCAAGTCTTTAAGAATAAAATCATGTGATATCCTTCCCAAGATTCCCAGTGCTCTGTGGAAAGCCAACCTGGGCATAGATCCCAGTTTCCAAGGGCGACTCTCATGCATGGCCTCTTAAAATCCCAACACAATACAAGGCAATACTTCTTTGAGGTAAGTTCCAGAACTCAGTCTCTAAGGAGAATCACACCAGTGTTCAAGCCCAGGTGGACCCAGTCATCTATTCCAAGCGCCACACAAATGACCGCAATTAAAATCAAGACACTCCCACATGGCCCTCATTTTCTTCCATATAGACACTCATCATAACCTCTGGCTGGAGGTTTCCATGAGGGGCACAGCCTAAGACAGTGTCCAAAATAAGCTCCCTTGCATCCATTTGCCTAAAGTCAGTGTGGCCGGGACATCCTTCCTGTGAACCAGGAGTGTTCAAAGAGGCCTGCCGTTAATATTGCTCTTATTCTCAATTTTGAGGCCTACTGACTGTGGTGTTTAGATTCTTTATGTTAATTGGAGTCATGAGAAAACCCAAGAACCTATGGTCTAGTGTCTGCAGGGCTTTGAAGAACTCATTTGACCCAAAGGATCCATATTCTCAATGATGGAAGTCAGAAACCTTACAGAGGAAGGCGAGAAACTTCATCCAAAATGACTGCTCTTTTGGCTTTTTGATTTGCATGCACACATGGGATTTTTCTTTAGATCCATCAGGTGCTGAGAATCTAAGCCACAGCCTCACACAGGGCCAAGAGGCTGATTCAGACACATCCCTTTCCAAAGCAATTAAGAAAGAGCCACAGGTAATGTTTATACATTTCCATTTGAAAACTGTTTTCTTCAGGCTTCAAAAAGGCATAGCCTGAGGCAAAGACCTTCCTGACATTCAGGGCAACAGAAGGATATGTAAGCAAAAGGCCCAAAGCGGGGTTTTTCCATTGAGACTTTCCTGGTCACACTGATATCTGAGTTTTCTGAGATGCTCAACATTTCCTTCAGCTCTCTAGTACATGGCCGTATCACAGAGCGTGGAGGTGGTTCATATCTTGGACACAATACCATGAGCGTATTCTGGAGGTTGCCCATAATTCAGGTAGAGAACAGGAACTTAAGAAGATATTAGGTGTTGCCCATCCATTAGGCAAGCCACAGACCATTCATAAATTGGGCAGAATGAATGCTGGGAAGATTTCTACTAGAAAGGACACATGTATTTATGCATTCTCTTTTCTATTGTCTACAACCATGGACACAGTGGGATACACAGATATAGAAAGACTAGCCTTGTCAAACGACTTACTAGAATCAGTTCACACCAAACCAAACAAACCGACTTTCTTACCTATTCTCAGAACATGAGACAAAACCACAAACCAATACCCACACCCACA